>NC_088243.1:59787537-60080037 GCF_036934945.1 Oncorhynchus masou masou | reverse complement strand
GGCGGGTACACTGAGTAGGTTGCAGGCCCTAAGTCTGGTATAAAAAACAACAACTTTAAAATAAAACACACCTTAACGTGGATCTTGATGGGCAGAGGGATTCCTTCCTTGAGCTCTTTGGTCTTGTCATTGAAGTCCTTGCAGAACTGGCCGATGGGGATGCCCTTCTGATGGAGACAGCAGGAGAGAATACAGTGAAGACAGACCGAGACGGGCGAACATTTTTTGAAATGGATGAGGTGTCTGGAGCCGCAAACATCCATCAGAGTGACACTTACGGTAGATGCAGCGAGCTGCTGGAATACCAATGACTAGCCTGGGTCTGTCAATCAATCACAGGGCTTCTCAGGGCGGGCTGAGTGTATGAGCACGCATGGCTGCCCCGGGGAGTGAGAGCATCTGCAAGTGTGGTTGAGTCATTGTGTCTGTAGTTTTTGTGGGGGTGGTTGTTTTTGTGTTGGTTGTGTACTCAACTGTGTGTGTGTATGTCAGGGTATGACAGAATGCATGTGCTTGGCCGGTGCCTGGGAGACCATGTGATAAATGAGCCTCCTGTTTCCAGTGCCTGCCAGGCAAACAGAGAAACCGAAATGGATGGGTGACATTAAGTCGACGAGCACCCCCACTCCCTCTCCTGGCCTCGCTCCACACTCTCCGAGCCTCGCTCCACACTCTCCGAGCCTCGCTCCACACTCTCCGAGCCTCGCTCCACACTCTCCGAGCCTCGCTCCACACTCTCCGAGCCTCGCTCCACACTCTCCTAGCCTCGCTCCACACTCTCCTAGCCTCGCTCCACACTCTCCTAGCCTCGCTCCACACTCTCCTAGCCTCGCTCCACACTCTCCTAGCCTCGCTCCACACTCTCCTAGCCTAGCTCCACACTCTCCTAGCCTAGCTCCACACTCTCCTAGCCTAGCTCCACACTCTCCTAGCCTAGCTCCACACTCTCCTAGCCTAGCTCCACACTCTCCTAGCCTAGCTCCACACTCTCCTAGCCTAGCTCCACACTCAAACACAGCACAATAAGCCATTCCTCAGAGTTGCATTGGGAGGCAATGAATATAAAGCAATCTAATTACCGCTGCTAAAATGTAAACTGACCACCCGCCATCCTTATCCTAGGGCAACACACAAGCTCTGATTGAAATGTTCATTTCAGAGTATGCGAGGAACGAGAAAAACAGATTTTTACAGTTGAATGGAGCTTATGTGCTGCCGTGATGGACCGTGTTGAACACTGCCTGCAGATCTTAAATGTCTCGAATGAAAAGCCATTCATCCCAGCAGACATTCTTCAATGACAGGAGGAGTATGACCTTTATTTGGGACTAAAGGAGCAGAAAAATAACTATTTTTAGCTTCACTCCATAAAAATAAAAAAATACATTCAAAATCTCCTGTGTGAATTGATCTGTCAATCCATCCAATCAATATTACTGCCTCTATGCATCTTCTCTCAGCCTTTAAAAAAACCCAACCTGAATGAAGTCACAACTTTCTCACGGCTGATATTGTTTCAGAGCAGATGAGGCCCATTTGAATTATATCTCTCATGAAATTAAACCATGAAGTCCCTGGAGCCTCTCCCTCTGATTTGATTAGGAGGAATCCCATGTCAACCTCACTGCCATCTATTGCCCCCCCCCCCTCTATAAAAAAACAGAGCTAAACAAACAAATGGGGAGGAAGGATGGAGAGAAAATGTCTAATTAAATATGGATTACTATAAAAGGTTGGGATGTTGGGGAGCAAGTCGAAGCAAGGCGCTGCCTCACACAGATCTGGGCTCCCCTTCCTTCTGTTCTCCCCCAGCAGATAATGATCCATCAGAGACTCTACGGCCAAGGAACAATGACATGAAAATCCACACAGACTAGCAGGGAGTAGAGGAGATGGGTCTAATGTGGTTATAAAGTGCTTAAGCACAGACAGAGGGACATGCACCGAGTCAGACAGACAGATAAGCATTTCTGCTTAAGATCAACACAGAGGATGACATGAAAGGGTCACAGACCGGCAGAGATGCTGTCCCATGGTGTTAGCAACATACTAAATGAGAGAGAGAGAGCGAGAGATACAGAAAACCTGAGTCTTTGCCTTCACTATGGTGAATCACTAAAACATTACAGAAATACACCACGGAAATAGAAAGAACAGCACGTCAGAAATCAGCTCAATGTAATTGAAGAATCCATAGACTCTAACCACTTCTGAGAAAATTAGAAAATACAGAACAAACAACAAAAGAGTTATCTATCCAAAACGGAGATGTATGGATAAACCACTTCTCCAATCTTTTTGGCCCTATAACAAAGAACAAAGAGCAAAAACATATGACTAAATACAAATCTTAGAATCAAGTATAAAATACTACCAGAACCCACTGGATTCTCCAAATACATTGAATGAACTACAGGACAAAATACAAACCCTCCAACCCCAAAAGGCCTGTGGTGTTGATGGTATCCTCAATGAAATGATACAGACAACAAATTCCAATTGGCTATACTTAAACATCATCCCTAGCTCTGGCATCTTCCCCAATATTTGGAACCAAGGACTGATCACCCAAATCCACAAAAGTGGAGATAAATTTGACCCCAATAACTGCCGTGGGATATGCGTCAACTGCAACCTTTGGAAAATCCTCTGCATTATCATTAACAGCAGACTGGTACATTTCCTCAGTGAAAACAATGTACTGAGCAAATGTCAAATTGTCGTCTTTTTACCAAATTACTATACGACAGACCACGTATTCACCCTGCACCCCCTAATTGACAAACAATCAAACCAAAACAACGGCAATGTCTTCTCATGCTTTGTTGATTTAAAAAAAAGCCTTTGAATCAATTTGGCATGAGGGTCTGCTATACAAATTGATGAAAAGTGGTGTTGGGGAAAAACATACGACATAAAATCAATGTACATAAACAAGTGTGAGCTTAAAATTGGCAAAAAAAACAACATTTCTTTCCACAGGTCCGTGGGGTGAGACGGATGCAGCTTAAGCCCCACCCACTTCATCATATATATCAACGAATTGGCGAGGGCACTAGAACAGTCCGCAGCACCCGGCCTCACCCTACTAGAATCTGAAGTCAACTATCAACTGCTTGATCTGGTGCGGTTGTCCCCAACCAAGGAGGGCCTAAAGCGGCACCTTTATCTTCTGCCCAGATTCTGCCAGACCTGTGCTCTAACAGTAAATCTCAGCAAGACAAAAATAATGGTGTCCCAAAAAAGGTCCAGTTGCCAGGACCAAATAAAGTCAGCAAAAAAGAAACATCCTCTCACTGTCAACTACATTTATTTTCATGTGTAAATATTTGTATGAACATAAGATTCAACAACAGACATAAACTGAACAAGTTCCACAGACATGTGACTACAGAAATGGAATAATCAAACGTGAGTCAGTATCTGGTGTGACCACCAGCTGCATTAAGTACTGCAGTGCATCTCCTCCTCATGGACTGCACCAGATTTGACAGTTCTTGCTGTGAGATGTTACCCTACTCTTCCATCAAGGCACCTGCAAGTTCCCGGACATTTCTGGGGGAATGGCCTTGCCCTCACCCTCCGATCCAACAGGTCCCAGACGTGAGATCTGGGCTTTCGCTGGCCATGGCAGAACACTGACATTCCTGTCTTGCAGGAAATCACGCATAGTACAAGCAGTATGGCCTAGTGGCATTGCCATGCTGAAGAGTCATGTCAGGATGAGCCTGCAGGAAGGGTAGCACATGAGGGAGGAGGATGTCTTCCCTGTAACACACAGCGTTGAGATTGCCTGCAATGACAACAAGCTGAGCCCGATGATGCTGTGACACACCGCCCCAGACCATGACTCTCCACCACCAAATCGATCCCACTCCAGAGTACAGGCCTCGGTGTAACGCTCATTTCTTTGACGATACACACAAATTCGACCATCACATCTGGTGAGACAAAACCGTGACTCGTCAGTGAAGAGCATCTTTTGCCAGTCCTGTCTGGTCCAGCGACGGTGGGTTTGTGCCCATAGGCGACATGTTCATTAATTTTTTTTATGGTTCATTGAACAAGCATGGGAAACATTGTTTAAACACTTTACAATGAAGATCTATTTGGATTTTTACAAATTATCTGTGAAAGACAGGGTGATAAACATTTCTTTTTTTGCTACGTTTACAAATTCCATCTTGACACCGTTGTCTTAGAGCACACAAAAAATGACACATACCTTGGCCTAAACATCAGCCCCACAGGTAACTTCCACAAAGCTGTGAACGATCTGAGAGACAAGGCAAGAAGGGCATTCTATGCCATCAAAAGGAACATAAAATTCAACATTCCAATTGGGATCTGGCTAAAAATACTTGAATCAGTTATAGAACTCATATTGTTGTGCCCTTTATTGTTGTGAGGTCTGGGGTCTGCTCACCAACCAATAATTCACAAAATGGGTTAAACACCAAATTGAGACTCTGCATGCAGAATTCCGCAAAAATGTCTGTGTACAATGTAAAACGCCAAATAATGCATGCAGAGTAGATTTAGGCCGATACCCGCTAATGATCAAAATCCAGAAAAGAAACGTTAAAAATTCTACAATCACCGAAAAGTAAGCGATTCCCAAATCGTCTTTTACAAAGCCATCACCTACAGAGATGAACCTGGAGAAGCGTTCCCTAAGCAAGCTGGCTCTGGTGCTCTGTTTACAAACACACCCCACAGAGCCCCAAGGACAGCAGCACAATTACACCCAACCAAATGAGAAAACAAGAAGATAATTACTTGACACACTGAAAAAAAAAACTAAACAAACTAGAATGCTATTTGGCCCTAAACAGAGAGTACACAGCGGCAGAATAACTGACCACTGTGACTAACCCAAACCAAAGGAAAGCTTTGACTATGTACCAACTCAGTGAGCATAGCCTTGCTATTGAGAAAGATTGTTGTAGGCAGACCTGGCTCTCAAGAGGAGACAGGATATGTGCACAATGCCCATAAAATGAGGTGGAACCTGAGCTGCACTTCCGAACCTCCTGCTAAAATGTAGGAACATTTTTGAGACATATTTCACTCAGATTATACAGATCCACAAAGAATTCGAAAACAAACCCAATTTTGATTAACTCCCATATCTACTGGGTGAAATACCACAGTGTGCCATCACAGCTGCAATATTTGTGACCTGTTGCCACAAGAAAAAGGCAACCAGGGAAGAACAAACACCATGGTAAATAGAGTCCATATGTTTATTTGCCCTATGGTACTTGTAACAATCTGCAAATAGACATAATGACATTATGTCTATTCTTTTGGAATGTCTGGGGGTGTAATGTTTACTGTTAATTGTTTATTGTTTATTAACTACTTCACTTGCTTTGGCATTGTTAACATATGTTTCCCATGCAAATAAAGCCCTTAAATTGAATTGCCGAGCGATAGATACAGTTGTCGGAAGTGTCATGATGTTGGCCTGGGGGTAGGTTTATGAGTCATAAATACCTCTTTCCCCTCTCTCTACCCTACTGATGTTACATTTGCAAAACCCTTGGTTAACATAGAGATTCTGGGAACATCGGAAGGTGGGGGGAAATGAACTATATTCTGGTAATCCGACCAATGGAACATATGCGGTGGTACTCAATGAATATGACGTCAGTTCGGTTGTCATCTGAGACATTCTCATCAATGATAAGATGACAAACTCTACAGTGGAAAGTCTACACAGAGTTATCGGATTCACATGGAATTGTTGTTCAATTTAAATGTTTGAATATGAAATTATTCATGGGATGAAATGTGATTTTAGCTTCTAAAATGTGAGATTTGGGTTTTCATAAGATAGGGCTCTGCTCAATCAGTGGCCCGCCCCTGTGAAGGGACATGGGCTATAAAACTTTTCAAATACGCCCTCTTCTCCCTTCCTATATAAGCCTTTGACGACAATATAACCTCCTGTTCCGAGATCGACGGTCCGATGTCAGAATGGTTCAGATAATAACTACAGAACGAAGCCAACATCAGCTTTGGTTGCGAATGGTATGAACTTTGAACTCTTATTCACTACAGAAGTGATACCTCCTCGCCGTTGAGTTAGCAAGGAAGGAACAGACAGAGTATCCCGTCTACCACTCAACGACCTTACTACAACGTATTCAATTTACCAGCAGAGACATTCTTCAAAGGACTTGGTTGGGCAACACGGCCTTCCATCTACCACCAACCTACCGAAGCGCAGCTCAGAGTAAATATTTATTGCATTTTCCTTTTCCAAATGGGCGGTAATTTAGAATGCATAAGATACTGTATTTACGATGGTACAGCTTCACCCTTTGTTCCTCAGTTTTCCTGCTCTTTCACTCAAACCCAGCCCCTTTTCTTTTGTGTAACCAGCTGTCATATCTGTTCCGCCCGCTAGGGACGTTTTCCTTTATGACGTAATTTGTCATCAAGTTATGATTTAAATATGTGTATATGTAATTCTGTGTGATTAGTTAGGTATTTAGTAAATAAATAATTAAACCCAATTTTGTATTGCTGATTCAACTTGTTAGCCAGGATTCGTGCAGATAACCAAGAATTTACAACTTTCAGATGAGACTGAATTAAGATGACGATTAAATATTGACTGCTATTCACGTAAAATATTACTAGGTCTTTAAGAGTTTATTCGGAAGATAAACTGCTCTATAAATATTATTGTGGTGCCCGACTCTAGTTAATTACATGTACATTATTAGCTCAATCAGGTAATATTAATTACGGAGAAATTATTTTATAGAAAAGCATGTCATATCACTTAATCCGGCATAGCCAAAGACACGACAGAAGTTTACATGCACCGTAGCCAAATACATTTAAACTCAGGTTCACAACTCCTGACATTTAATACTAGTAAAAATTCCATCTCAGGTCAGTTAGGATCACCACTATTTTAATAATGTGAAATGTCAGAATAATAGTAGAGAGAATGGTTTATTTCAGCTTTTATTTCTTTCATCACATTCCCTGTGGGTCAGAAGTTTACATAGACTCAATTAGTATTTGGCAGCATTGCCTTTAAATTGTTTCACTTGGGTCAAACATTTCTGGTAGCCTTCCACAAGCATCCCACAATAAGTTGGGTGAATTTTGACCCATTCCTACTGACAGAGCTGGTGTAACTGAGTCAGCCTCCCCCTTTTTGCCCCAAATATAACAATGGTCATTATGGCCAAAAAGTTATTTTTGTTTCATCAGACCAGAGGACATTTCTCCAAAAAGTACGATATTTGTCCCCGTGTGCAGTTGCAAACCGTAGTCTGGATTTTTTTTAATGGCAGTTTTGGAGCAGTGGCTTCTTCCTTGCTGAACGGCCTTTCAGGTTATGTCGATATAGGACTCGTTTTACTGTGGATATAGATACTTTTGTAACCGTTTCTCCAGCATGTTGTTCTGGAAAAACGCGTCTCCTTCCTGAGCGGTATGACGGCCGCGTGGTCCCATGGTGTTTATACTTGCATACTATTGTTTGTACAAATGAACGTGGTACATTCAGGTGTTTGGAAATTGCTCCCAAGGATGAACCAGACTTGTGGAGGTCTACAATTGGCTTATTTCTTTTGATTTTTCCATGATGCCAAGCAGAGGCCCCGAGTTTGAAGGTAGGCCTTGAAATACATCCACAGGTACAATTCAAATTATGTCGAATAGCCTATCAGAAGCTTTTAAAGCCATGACATAATTTTATGGAATTTTCCAAGCTGTTTAAATGCACAGTCAACTTAGTATATGTAAACTTCTGACCCACTAGAATTGTGATACAATCTGCCTGTAAACAATTGTTGGAAAAATTACTTATGTCATGTACAAAGTAGATGTCCTAACCAACTTACCAAAACTATAGTTAACAATAAATTTGTGGATAGGTTGAAAAACTAGTTTTAATGACTCCAACCTAAGTGCATGTAAACTTCCGACTTCAACGGTATATATAGAAAGAGAGAGGGAGCATATGCAGAGCAGACCAGAGCATGTGAGCAGAGTTAAGCAGTTGGAAACAACGCTCATGGAGAGGTGCTTGCGCGGCGCTGCATGTGCTTTCCTGCGCTCCGCTAAAAACCACTCCACACACACAAGAAAAAAACAGAAAAAAACTGGCCCTCCAAATTCGCTCCAATCA
The DNA here is from genome assembly GCF_036934945.1 of Oncorhynchus masou masou. Classification (NCBI taxonomy): domain Eukaryota; kingdom Metazoa; phylum Chordata; class Actinopteri; order Salmoniformes; family Salmonidae; genus Oncorhynchus; species Oncorhynchus masou. The sequence goes on along the minus strand of NC_088243.1, from coordinate 60,071,879 downwards.
TTAAAAATCACAATTTAACCAACACCCATCTATTTTTGTGACTACCTTGACCTACCAATTGGTATTTAAGTATCGAAACCAAACCACATGGATTTGAATGTAAAGTATTTGAATTAACATGAGAAGGCTACATGTCATATTAAACAGCATGTAAACACTCCATATAGGTCAGGAGCCAGACAAGGAGCCTAGAAGGAATGAAAATGAATTATTTAGGCTGTATTATTTCAAGGCTATAGTCTACAAAGAAATACACGGAATGATTTGGTTTGGCTATTTGTTTCAAGTGTATGTGGCGGTTCTAGCTTGCAAGGCGTCCTGGGTGAACCCCCGTCCTTAGTGTCCCCGCCCGCCCGCACCAGGGGGCCCCTCGTGCCGACTGTCAGAGTCGCCCGTACCTAAATCTGCTACTGAATTTTGTACTAGTCTATTAATACATCTGTCAAAATTCGTCATCTCTCCCATGTCTTATTCGATTAGTATTTTTGAAAGCGTATGGATACTAATTCAGCCATAGTTGTCCTGAAATGTTTATTGCTTGCCAACATTTCACTCCCTCCTCTGCTTAATATAACACAATACATTAATTATTAATTTAGGTTGCCTATCCTGACAAAGTTTGTTCTCTAGAAAGTGTTTGACTCTGATGTGTGCCACAGAGAGTAATTGACTCTACACAAAATTAAGAAAATTAGTGACGGGGGTGGGGTGGGGGGGGGACTTCTGGCAGGGGGGAGATTTGTCACAACAGGTGAGCAGCGGAGAATATCCTTTCCACACTTGCAGAGCCACTGGGGATGCTAAACACCCTTTTGGCCACACTTACCAGGCTGGGCAGGGATGTGGAGTTGATTTAAAATGTTTCCATAGATAGGCCTAAAGGTTTAGGCAAAATAACCCAATCAAAATGGAAAGCTCCTTGAACGTGGGAATATGCCAGGCCTATTGGGCCAAAATCAATTATGGCCTATTGTATAGATAATAGAACAAAAATGAATGAAACATTTAGTTGAAACTAAAAATAAAAGATGTTTAGTTTATAAATACCTTGCTACGATGACACTTATCTATTCCTTTCCTTTCTTTTAGCATGTGCACGTTAGTAAGTACACCATCATGCTTTTGGGATGTCTTTTCAGACAATGATTCTTTAGTTGTGGACACTACATCACCCCAGTCCCTCTCTTGCTTCTCATCTTTGTAAGTCACCTTGATTTAGCACCTGTGTGTTTGATCAGTTTCTTTATGAAAATATTTAGCTAACTCCATGACAGTAGCTAAAGCAAGCAGCACACAAGCAGACTACAAATGCATGCTGGCCGGGCGTGCCCTGAGCTCCTAATGTGAGCGCTACTGGAGCGGGCAATAAGGTTGATGTTCCAGCCTATGGGAATCTCAGCTCCAAATTGGACAAGCTCTAACCACTAGGCAGGTAGCGTAGTGTTTAGAGCGTTGGGCCAGTAACCGAAAGGTTGCTAGATCGAATCCCCGAGCAGACATGGTACAAATCAGTTGTTCTGTTCCTAGGCGGTCAGTGTAATTAAGAATTTATTCTTAAATGACTTGCCTAGATAAATACAAATATATATAATACTCTGGAGCAGACAGACTTCTGGAAAGTTAAAGGCAAATTGACTGACCAGACAATGAAATGGCAGACAGTGAAGGTGGGCACAAGGTAAACTATATCAGGTAATCATTTTAATTAATACATTACATGAGGGGCCAGTCAGTGGGGCGTTTGACGATGACAGGGTGAGCTCGTATCCTTCTCGCCCCCGCACTTTCTAATAGCCTAATTGAAGTCATTATTGGGATTGAGCCGTGTTGGTAATTGTAATGAGGCTCTTTAAACTGGCAGTGGAGTCTGGCATGCCATGAAAGCAAGGTTCGCTTGGCTCCCTGACTTCCCATGACATTTATAGCAGAGCGAGGGAGAGCAACTGACGGCCGCGGAAGAGACACTGAGCATTTGCACCCTGGTCAAATAGCCAACCCTGGCCCTGCTCCACTCCATCTGAACATCTAATCATCCCACAGTAAGAGACGAGCAGCCAGCTAAATTCTCTCCTCCTGCACCATGACTGATTAGGCTCCAGAGTGCAAAATGGCAGCAGCCCATCACCCAAGGCGGGCCGACACATTATCTAGTGGAAGGAGTATTTAACTCCCGCACCTTCAAAGAGTTTCTCTGAGATCCTGTCTGTGCATCAGGATTAACTGCTAATCTACAGCGGTATTTCAGCAGTCTAACTCCACAGCGACAGCAGTGAGTAATTGCTCCAATTTATTTCCAGATCAGAGGGTTATGATAAACAATTAAGAGAGCAATTAGACATATGCAATTAAAATCTGATTTGATACCCTATTCTCCACTCTTTCTGTCACACCTCAAGTTAAAATGTGATTGGCCTTTCAGCTTCACTAACTATTTTTAACAAGATATAGCGAGCACAGACATGAGCGAGCCAGGGTGTCTGTGAGTGTATATGGACAGAATGAAAAGAGAGAAAGCAGAGGAAGAGATGGCTGGGAGGTAGGTTTTAGTGTTCGGTGTGAACAGTGTTCATCGTCAATATTTAAACAATGAAAAAGTTTCATTTGACCAAGGTGAACAAGGGGAGAAGACAGACGTGCCACAGGAGATACTCATATACAGTGGGGCAAAAAAGTATTTAGTCAGCCACCAATTGTGCAAGTTCTCCCACTTAAAAAGGTGAGAGGCCTGTAATTTTCATCATAGGTACACTTCAACTATGACAGACAAAATGAATACGTCATATTAATGTGTATCTTTCAGAAACAAATCGTTGATGGGTAAATCCATTTGAATTCAATCACTTGACAGCATCCTTTTTGCAACAAAAATTGATCCTAAAAAACAAATTCCATACGTGTTTGCCAATGGTAGAAGTGTCAAGTGACTTTTTAGACCTGAACGGCAAAACATTTAGATAGGTGCTCAAAGTTGACCCATTTTGCAGATCTCACCCTACTACGAGACATCCATGTCTTCATCATTGGAAGTGATAAACGGTTGAGTTTGATATTACTTAAAAGCGTTGTAAAACTTAAAAAAATAAATATATGTCAATTTTTATATTCACATGTTGTAGCTTAGACCATTTCACACCAGGTGTTAATGTTGTGCCTGCCATCGGTTGAGACACATTCTTGAATACAGGGTGGGTGTCATTTCAATCACAGAAACAGAATTTTTACAATGGCCCAATCCCTTCAGTCAGACCACTGCAATTTAGCTGGTGCACCATTGAAATTTAAAATGTATACTTTAATTACTAACAAATATTTCCATTCAAGTCAACATTCTCTGATGTGTTGACCATCAACCATCTTTGTGGTACAACTTTAAAGTTACATTTGAATTCTATTACATCCATCAAACAACCCTGTTTGTAAGCTTTTAAAATGACAAACTCAAACTTGTTTATCTTTTTCCAGTGATGAAGACATGGATGTCTCATGGTACGCAAAATAGGACAACAAAAGCATATCAGCACAAGTCCTCAGTCACAGCTAACTCTTGACACAAAACCGTACTGAAATAAATGGCTACTTCAAGCACATTTTCCAAATGACAAAGGAAGATGACAACGGACGGTGCTGGCCAAACTCCCAAAGAGCTCATCTCCATAACAAGTGAAATGGGTGAGCATCATCCAGCAACACCGCTCTCCTCGAAGGATGTATATATTGGCCTGGTCTTGGACAGTTTATACACTACAGAGAACCTGCTGAATCAGATGAGCAGCAGGGCAGGACAAAAAAAAGAGAAGGTGATTACATCATAGCAAAGAAAACATGGTATTTCTCAACTCCATTACGTTCTCCTCACACGCGAGGCAGTGGTGCGCCTCATGATTAATCATGTGTAGCGGCAGCAGCAGGCTGAATGGTCTACTGGAGGCATCAACAAGACGCATCAGGAACTCTGGAGGAGCGAGTGGGAGAGCCAGGAACTGTATTACAGGGCTATTGACTTGAGTGTTTCACTGGAGGGAAGTGGCAGTATGCTGCTACTACTAGTAGTAGTACAGTAGCAGCACAGTAGAAGGAGTTTACATCTTTGTTTCCATTGAACATGCCATACAAATAGACATTTTTATTAATCATATTTAGAATGCCTTGGTACTCCTTTCTTTTTGACAACATGTAAAGTGCTGGTCCCATGTTTCATGATATGAAATAAAAGATTCCAAAAATATTCTGTACACACAAAATGCTTCTCTCAAACAATGTGCACAAATTTGTTTACATCCCTGTTATTGAGCATTTCTTCTTTGCCAAGATAATCCACCCAGCTGACAGGTGTGGCATATCAAGAAGCTGATATTACAGCGTGATCATTACACAGGTGCACCTTGTCCAGGGGACAATAAATGGCCACTCTAAAATGCACAGTTTTGTCACAACGCAATGCCACAGATGGCAAGTTTTGCGGGAGTGTGCAATTGGCATGCTGACTGCAGGAATGTCCACCAGATCTAGAGCCAGTGAATTGAATGTTAATTTCTCTACCATAAGTCACCTCCAACATAATTATAGAGAATTTAGCAGTATGTCCAACTGGCCTCACAACCGCAGACCACATGTAACCAGGCCAGCCCAGGACCCCCACATTCGGCTTATTTACCTGCGGGATCGTTGGAGACCAGCCACCTGCACAGCGGATGAAACGGAGGAATATTTCTGTCTGTAATAAAGCCCTTTTGTGGGGAAAACGCATTCTGATTGGCTGGGCATGGCTCCCAAGTGGGTGGGCCTATGCCCTCCTAGGCCCACTCATGGCTGCGCCCCTGCCCAGTCATGTGAAGTACATAGATTAGGGCCTAATGAATTTATTTCAAAAAACTGATTTAGAAAGCACTCCAATTGCCACATTAAACTAAATTATGCAGTAGTTAGAGGAGTGGCAGAAAGGAAACATGAAAGCAGAGAGAGAGAGAGACACTGCCACTGGTGGACATCAGCTTGGTACCAATCAGTCCTTAGGAATCTTGGACCGTCTCTTACCCCACATCCTTCCCCACTCGTGTCTAGGGGAAGTGATGAATGCGCAGTGCTGTGGACAGGCTGCCTTCCCTCTCCCTCCCTCTGTCTGTCCCCACCTCCCACCCTGCTCAGCCTCTCCACGCTGAAAGAGCCAATGCCGGGTGACCTTCAACCACACCCACAGGGAACCAAAGGAAAAGGGGGAGAGTGAGGGAGGAACGATAGAGAGGAGAGGTAGAGTGAATGGAACTGGAGGGCATAAGGAGAGAGAACGGGAGAGTAGAAGGATAGAGGAAAAACCTCAAATTGAACCCAAGGAATGGAAATCTCTGTGGAAGCCAGTGGAGCGCAAAGCTGATTGTGACATGAAATATATGACTCTCCTTCCCCTTTCTCACTGGTCTGACTAAAGCTCTCACTTGGAGATGACCCGCACACATGGAGAACAGAGAGAATAAGAGGGAGAGGGGACAAATGAGTCTTTGAATTTAGATGTGACCCTGAGAAGGTGGAGATTGTGTTCCGTTAAGTGCATAGGCAAATCAATGACAAGGTGACGCAAACGTACTCTCCTTGACCATCAAAACAATCACTCCAACACTAAAACCCTTCCATTCGGAAACCCTTAGGCAATACTGCAGCCGACTGGGACCCGTTTAAAATTTACAGTACAACAAAAAGACAGGATGGTTTTGAAGTGTGTCCACAGGAATCTCTTGCTCGACTTGCTTCCATATAGCTGAGTGACATTTCAGTAAGGGTTCATTGTGTATATCTGATATTTTACTGGCAGGGCAATCAAAGCCATAATCTACTTCCATGTAATACAAAGCCATTAAGCTAGTTATAATTTCAGCAAAGTGGCATCATGATCATTACCATAACCGATGGACATAACCGTGGGCTCCTAAATATTCATGCATTCCAGTCTGGATCTTAAAGTTATACAGCTGAGCTGATGGTAAAAAAGGAGGAGGTGGCAGAGGAGAGCTGAGCAGGGAGAATGAGCGTGTAAGAGAGGGAGAGCTGAGCAGGGAGAACGAGCGAGGAAGAGAGGGAGAGCTGAGAGCACGTAACCTGCCTACAAATGAACACCACTATCAAAGTCTAGTGGCTTGGTGAGTTTATTCATGGCTCTCGTATCCTCAAGGATTCCTTTACAGCTGATACTTCCTTATGTGGATATTTTTTTGGGGGGGAGGGGAGGGGGTCGTCTATTCCTGATAATGATTCCACGTCAAGCAGTATTCCACTTCTGAGCGACTTCGACAGCTCAGAGCACGGCCAATAAGCCCGCACAGCTCCTTCGTGACTCACTGGATCTTCGGCTGCCAGACCCGAGGTGTCAAATTCAGGACGGACATACCGAGAGATGGAGAATTCTGCAGCCGCGGTGACCGTGGAATAATTCAGCAAAATGACAAGCTTATTTGACCGACTCAGAAGAAAGAAAAGAGTCTTGACTGCTTAAATGTGAACTTAATTTGGACAAACTCAAAGATCGACAGGGGGCAATTACTTTTCCCTGTTTAACAGGATAAGACTTCATAGCAGAGAAGGAGCCTTTTCAAATATTTTTGGACATATAACAAACAAAGCAATCGATGTAAGGAATCAGTTTGGACCTTCATGTTCATCCAGGAACCATTCGACTTCTACTAATAGACGAAGTGGATCTCAATCAAGCCAGGTGGAGAGGCAAAGCAAGAACGCATGCTTTGGGTAACTATCCCCCACTTTCAAAGAGTTGAATTATGTATGCATCTACTAATAAAAAACGTCATTATGTAACAGGTGGTGCATCACATTTTTGCCTCAGACGAGATGATTAGGTTAAATTTTGGGGGCTGCATCAACATAATGGAAGACAAAATCCCCCATAGAGAGGGGATTTAAAACAGATCTGTTGAAATGATCATGGAAAATAAATTACATTTGAAGGACATGCACCAACACATATTCACCCCCTACACGTGTAAAATCCTATAATAGCTGTTCCCACAGGTTTACAAACGCTTCTTGAGACATCAGATGTTACTGCTCAAGGGCAACTCAGTCACCAGGATTAGACAGGATTTTCCATTAGACTTATACAGATTTCACCCCCCATTCATTCATCCAGTTTAATTGCACACACCTAATCACCTCTTTCTCTCTAACAAGCAGTCCTCTCAGTCTCACTCGCACATCCCTTGCTGGTACAAGCAAGCATTTGATTTAGTTTGTAGTAAGACAAACATTCCAAGCAGAATGTTTTTATAGATGAATTATAGAGCAATTCATCTTCCTTTTACCTTCAGACCAGCACACCTGGTAGACCTCCAATATAAAGAGAAAAACACAAGTGACAAACAAGGAGGCGAGCCTGATTTCAAAATGATACGTGTGTGTGTGTGTGTGTGTGTGTGTGTGTGTGTGGGGGAGGCAATTCGAAAGCCATAACAGATTACCCTGGGTAATTGGTGAAAACACTCCTTTCTCCACCACACAATACACACAACAAAGTAGCCTTTATTTTTGCCCTGTTAACACACCTTGGTCTGAGAAATCCCAAGCAAATCATTTACCTGTCCACCTTTACAGGCCCTTTCCTTACCGGTGAGTGGAAAAGCCTGAATCAGCTACAGTATTCATTTCTAAGCATAGTGATGATGAATTTGGTCATTATTGATGAGCAGAGTGGACACACACATAGCCGTCATCCGGCACGCTCACTCAGAACAGAATCAATTGGGTGTGTTGTCAAGCCGTAACACAAACACAGGCTGACAGAGGAACGCTGGGGTTCCAGGGTAAAATTTTAGACGCATATGGAATCGCCAAGAGGCGTGGTGGGAATGAGAAAGGCACAAAAACACACCATCTGGGGTGGCAGATTACCTTTCTCCAGCCTCTGACGGCAGTTGGGGGGGGGGAGGGTTCAGCTAAAGCACCATTTTCAATTCTAATATTCTCGAAGTCAGCGAATTGATACACTAGAATCTAGAATCCATTCACTTCCAGCAATGATAAATCAGGTTGTGGGTTGCAGCGAAAAAAAAAAAAAAAAAAAAACATCATCTGATAATCATATATGAGTGATTCTGACGTCTGGGCTCCTCCTCCACCATGCCCCTCGGAGGATCAGTCAGTCTAGGTTGTTTCCTCAGTCATCCATTTTTCACTTATCTGTTCCACAAGAAGTAGTAATGCATTTCATTTCTTCTGATCTCAGAGTTCGCGTAAGAAACCATGTATTTTTTTCCCACCAAATTCTGTCTGCCGCTTCATCTTCCTCACTTTACCTTCCATCCTGCGCTCATCTCCCCTCCTTGCCAGGCTGACTTTAATTTATGAACTGTTATGTTGTAGTAATACTTTATTAGGAATGTGGACAGCCAAGTGCATCAATCTCTTACTTTCAATTCCCTCTCTCCCACAAGTCTCTCCCGCAGACACTGACAGTCTCTCTCGCGCCATGGATGACAGGGCTCAGATGAGTGCTGCATTGAAAAGATTGATGCCTGTCGTCAATCAGAAGCACACGTTATTAAAAGGCAGATCTGTTCATCTGTTCCTCGCTGGCCACAGAGCCCGCAATCGTTTTGCTCGATCAGACTCAAGTGTTGCCATTATGGCATATCTGGAGGTGGTAATGATTTCATATTAAAATGCCATGGATCCCGTGGAGGGGTTGACACCCTTGGTGGTGCTGTAGGCAGATGGCTAACACTTCTCCTCAGCTCTCCTGGCTGGGTCTGCTCTGAGAACCATACGCTACAGTCTCTTAGCCTCAATACGTCAAGGAGAGGCATTTCACCGTACAAAAATCGGTGATCATTTCTCACTCCCAAATCAATACTGGGGTCCACTTAAAATGTGGCTTCGCGCAAAAGAATGTACACATTGGTATTCCATAAATGGGCAAATGAGCCCATTAGAATGGCCCAAGCACGGTGACAAACACGTGTTCATGAACACACAAGCAATTACCGTCAAAAAACATCCTCAGAACAAATCTTAGAGAAGCATTATTAATATTCCTCCCAAATGAGAAGGCAATTTTCCGCTGACTTAAGATTGCAGCACGCAGCAACAATGAGGCCGACTAAACAGCAAGGAAAACAAGTAGACAAGCTGCCTGCCTGGCTGCACTTCAACACAATTCATTATTAATGAATAAGGTAAGGGCACACAAGCAAAACGCCACAGCAGAAAACCTGGGTAATTTTGAGTTTTAGACAAGGTGCCGAGCAGGGTTAAAACTTACATAGCTTAAGAGCCACATTGAAATAACATATCTACAGAGGAGTGACAAAATGTACACAGCTCCTCAGCATGCATGGTCAGGGGAGAACAGCCTCTGACTGAAAGATGGAAAAGCTCACCGCTGAATTGGCATTAAAATTATATTTATCCATAGCAACAAGCAAGAAAGTATGACTGGCATCACTGTTAGGTAAGCAAGCATCTTGAAGAAAGATGGTCTATCATGCAAGTGAAATTCTCATTGGTGAATGAGGACATAGTCTCAAGCCATTCTTCTGAATATAGTACATTTTGTCTTGACTTGTCATCTTTCTGTTTCCTCTCCCAGGCATGGTGCCTACGCCCCAGGTGTGCGTATCAACCCTGGTCACAGTGAGCACAATGGCAGTGGTCGACCTCTACCTGCTGGAGCAGAGCATGCTGGGAGCCCGTGGCAAGGCAGGGCCCAGCGTGTGGCCATGCGCCGCCGTGCTGCTAGGTGACCTGGGCTTCCTGCTGGCGCTGCGGTTCGTGTCGGCGGGCGTGGTGTCGGAGGCGCTCTCCCCGCGCCGCGGCTTCGCCAACGCCCTCTGGTTCCTCTTCCTGTCCCTGCTCCAGCTCAAACTCTTCTTCGTCTGCCAGAACTACCGGACGGAACGTCGGCCACCTGACCCCTTGGCCAGGAAGACACTCACCCTGCTGCTGTCTATCTGCCTTCCCTCCCTGTTCCTCATCCTGACTGGGGCTGACAACATGACACCAATGCGGAGGAAGCAGGAGGTGCGAGGGAGGCTGCTCTGGGTGGTGGTGGACCTGCTGGACGTTCTGGACCTGCAGGCCGGGCTGTGGGAAGCCCACGCAGGGGCCACTGACCTGAGGGTGCCCCTGTGGGCCGAAGGCCTGGTGTTCTTCTACTGCTACGCCCTGCTGCTGCTGCTGCCCTGTGTGGCCCTCACAGAGCTGGGGGCCGCCGCCATGCCGGGACAGAGGGGGGCCCGTAAGGAGCCCCTGTACCCCTGGCTCAGCCTGGTCACCATCAACGTGTTCACACTGGCCCTCAGGGGAACGGGCATGCTGTGGTACCGGGACCCCCGGGTCTCGACAGTGTTCCTGGGGAAGAACCTGCTGGCCCTGGCGGTGAAGCTGAGCTCAGCCTGGGAGAGGCACAAGCAGGGTGGGGACAGAGGGATGGGGGATGGGGACGGAGCAGAGGCAGGGGGGGAATCCACCCTGGCAACACAGAGCTCAGAGCAGACGGAGGACCAAGCCACAGGCAAAACCACCCCTGGGCCGACTTCCCGCTACCACATACCGTCCCACTCCCACAGCCATGGTTACTCCCTGTCCCACGTCAGTCTGGATCCCACAGAGACCTCCATGGGCCCATCCATCTCCCATGAACTCTAGAAACTGACCAGAGAGAAAGACAGCTCGGCATCAGCCGTCAAGCTCATCAGAGCTCCCAGGTCAGGCAAGAATTTAGCACTGAAGAGAAGACTGTTGGCCTTACACTGAGACAGAAACTAAAAACCACATGCAACCAACCCAGGCAATCACAGCAGTAACTCATCCAATTAGCTCACTTTGGTTAAAGGGATGATTTATCCATCCCCTGGGTCCCGGACGCTTGTAGTATTTGAGAGAGGGCTGGGGCGGCGTGAGAAATGTAAAGCGAAGAACTGCATTGTTTTCCAAGGAGCTACAATTAGTGTTGGTTCCACACAGACATCGGTGTCTTATGGGACATAATCCCGTGGTGTTTGTCAGTGTGTTTCCTGTGAAAGCTCTTCCACCGCTGTTGTCAGCGACACCTCCAGGACAGCTTACAAACTGAAATAAAGTTTTTCATTCTCCCAGGCTCCGACACTTTATTGGCCATGTGTAGGAGGGTATTGGCAGCCTGTCACCACAAATGGAGAAAACAGGATCATAGGTTGATCGATCACAGCTAGGGGACATGCTAGCTGTCCAACTCTCTGCACATCTGAGGCAGGCAGTGCAGCAGTGTAATGTGCTATGAGGACAGAGTGACAGAGAGGAAAAGCTATCATATAATCACAATTTAACCAGTAGCACCAGCCCTGGTAGGCATGCAGTGATCCTTCAGCCAGCCATGTCTGCTGGTCTGACTTGAATGTTTCCACAGGGGAGCCTGCAGATGGGCTAGGGTGTGTGAGACGAAATGCTGTTCAGAGGATAGGCAAGGGTCTATTCAATCTCCATCAGCAGTTCCTAATGCACTCTGCATCCAGTCTGCCTCCACTCTAACCATTAATGCTATTATTAATTGAAATTGGGGCCCATTTGTCTAAATGCTAATAGCTTAGATAGCTTTATACTTGGTTTACAGGGCATATTTACAGGATGCGCTAACACACCAGGGTTGGGCTCAATTCAGAATTGAATTGAGAATGCCTCAAATTCCAATTAAATTCTTGAATTAGAGTTAAAGTAGATAGCAGGATACAGAATTGCAATTTGAATGAAAGAAAATAGAATCGAACATTCTCAAAGTGAATCAATGTGGAAAACAAAACATGTATGCTAATATTCTAAAGGCATATTTCATTAATCCCTTAAATGTTGTTCAATATGGGGGGGTGAGTGACATTTCCCAGAATGCATTCGTTTAACCTTCAAGTTCACCCGAGGCCTTCAAAAAAGAAGCCAAACAAATTAAATTGGTTGGTGGAAACATAAATTGGCTATTCTAAGCACTAAAGTAAAAAAAAAAGTAAAAAAACTGTACATGAACATTGTTTACAGAGAAAAGTGATATTCTTTACTATCTGAAAGTGTGACCCGTGAGATTCAATTAAACTCATGTTCTATGACTGAGATTAATTTCTTTGAATTGCACTGAATTTCATTTTACTTCGTGTCACTCAAACCGAAATGTTGCATCCTGTGGGGTCGCCAATTCTAATTAGAATTTCAACAGGAGTTGAATGGTAGTGTTACGAAACCCATTAGACAGCCAACTGTGAACACGATGTTCGATAAGTCTAGGCGGTTCTAGGCTTGCCTAACGGTTCTGTAATCTGACTCGACGTGTCCATTAATGTGACAAACAAGCGTATGTGACCAGGTTTTTGATGCATTTACCCAGGAGACACCAGCTCGTCTCTCTTGACCTCTTGGTCAGCCAGTCCAAGCAGATTATTATTTGTTCAGATGGTGGATCAAACTGTTATAACAAGGAACAAATACTAAAGGCATGCCCAAACTAAAAGACAAAAAAAACAAAACGATAGGCCTCGTGGCCACCAAAGAAAACCATCAACCTCACAGATTTCCCAGCTGGGACAGTGACAGTCAATCACCTTAATTGGCAGCACCTAATGTGCTCATCAAGGCTTCCTAGCAAAGCACAGCCCTTGACCCGGTTGGTTGCTGCTGCCCCCTGTGGATGAGGTGTGGAAGTGTAGGATGTTGTTTTTTGTAGTATGTTGTGTCTACTTCTACTCCTAAAACCTATACTACCTAACCCATTCCATATCAGAAGTCAATTCCAAAATTCTGAATTGAGCCCAATCCTGACACACACACGAAGTAAGGCCATTCCTCCAGGGAGTTTCTCTGTAGTTCTGAGAGAATCGGCAGGGATGTGAACTAGAGTAGGCTGGGAGTCTGCTTCTCCGTCTCGCGCTCTTTCATCTCTCACTCACTCTCCATTTCAAACACTACACATTGTGGATGCCCTCCCCGTTGGGCAACTTGTCTCATATTTCAAATAGAACGGCAGGAACTACATCAGCCGCCGCTTCAGCAAATGACTACTTCCTTGGATTTGTTACACCTGTTAAGCCCCATGTACAACCCTCAGCATTTTCCTGAGGTTCCGAAGATATAGTGGCACCACTCTTCTTTCCTCCTCCTCTCCCTCTTTACTCGCCTCCATTGGGGTGTGCTAATTTCACTCTGGACTGTAATTACTTCTCCCCCACCAAAGCCGTCAGGTTCTCCCTTTTGTCTCCCGTTCGCCCTTTTATTGCTCTCGTTTGTTTAAATGTGCCCTGTGGCCGACAGGCAACCTACCTCTTTGTGCTCCCTCTGTCAGGGGTGGTTAGACAGAGGAGAGGAAGGGGAAAAAAACAAGGAGAGAGGGAAGATTAGGGCCAAAAGGCCGGTGCCTAAAGCAGATCGGCTGCCGACTGGCATTTATTTACAATTTAGCCTACCACATACACACTCCGAGCTTGATGGAGCAAGGCAGCAAAGAAACACACACTCGCACGGTGCGCCGCAACAATGGCATACCAAACCACTCTAAAAAGAGGGTCCCTTCAGACATACAGCTGGGCTTTGCCTGGACGCAACCCGTCTCACCTCATTACTACGCTCTTCATCTTTTCCTGGGCTCTTCAACACACTGTGTGGGAGAGGGATACACTTAACAGAAGGGAATCTAAATCATTCAGCATGGTTCAGCTCTCAAAAGGCACCAACACCACTTATTTTTGTCTGGAACTTACAAGTATATTTTAAGCGCAACTGCCAACCGATGACGCACAAGAGCCTGACACTCGAAGACATTCAAGAGGAGACGTGTAAAGAACTTGACACTATGTTTCTCTTTTTGTTTTGAAGAAAATAGAATAGGAGAGACAGCAAGGGAAGTCTAAACAGGGAGTTTACCTGTCCCAGGACAGGACCCAGAGGTGGTCCGGGGGCAGCCTGCCCTGACCTCACAATGGCCCGGATCACACCCCCCATGTCCACCTTCTTCACGGCCTTAGCGGCCTTGGAGATCTTGGACATCGTGGTCTGTCTCGGTCGCTCTCTATCCGCCCGTCTGTAAGGAGAAACAGAGACTACAGAGTTAGCCTTTTCCGCTCAGGTTTCTATCAACTTCACCCACCAAAGACACTTTTAAACAATTAATTTACAAACATGCTGGGTTCATTAAAATATCCCACACAGTCCAAATCGATAGGATATACCCCTGGGCTAAACCCTGGTTTTCTATTTCGTAGCAGTCGAGTAAGTAAACAAATCTTTGCATTCGATCTCCCTTCGAGAGTGACCTGGTCTCCTGAAGGGAGTTTGTGATGTGGATCAGTAAGTGTCTGAATGAAAATATAGGCCTTGGGATGAGGACTAATCTAATACCACTACCAGAGCAGTGTAGAGTATAGAACCACAGTAGCCTGTATGACTTATAGCCACCATGTATTTCTATACTGATTTTTGCATAGCCACCACCACCAGAGGTCAGGGGTCATTTGGAACCCAGCCAAGACACGGTCAGGCGGATAAGTGACAGAATTAATAAAAAGGAGTTGGAGGCATCATCACTCCACAGTGAGGGGTCTTTCATTCCACCTTCAAATGCATTTACCAAATTACCAGTCTTTAGTGGAGTGAGGAGAGTGGGCTGAACTCTTGACTCTGCTCCACGGAAGGAGGCAGAACACATAAATAGCAAGCCTGTACACTGTAATCCCCACTTGGAAAATACCACAGCTGTAAAAACCCAGAGATCAATGGGTGTAGACAAGAGACAAGTAGGGAATTTTAAGGTTTAGCCAGGTGATATTGGGTGAGACCCGCATTCAATAGAAGTTACAGCTTCAAAGGAGTAGAGAGGAGACCTAAAAACAATTCAGTTTGGGCAACAGAGGGTAACCAATTAGATTAAGAAGAGATGAAGAGCAGAAACAATCGAAAAGATACAGCTGAGCGCTTTGGTGTTTCAAAGTAGCAGAAACTTTTCCAATAAGAAGTTGTGGTTGTATGTATTGTAGCTGCAGTTGTTGAAGTGAAAAGTAATTGTGGGGCTTTAAGTTTTAAGAATGAAACTCTACCCCTTGCCTATAAAATGTCATTCACGTCCACCACTACATTTCAGCAGTTAATTTTGTGCTACTCATCTAACTTGCAACCCCACTGTTAAAAGAATCATGTAGCAGTTTAAATCGATTTGTGAACAAGTCAGAAATCGAGAGGAGTCCAGCATGCATCAACGAGCAAGGTAATCTCCCCAATTTCAGGTTGGGAAAAAAGCAATGCGCAATGACCAAAGAAATAGCATGAGTGCTGAAACTGACAACTGCCTTAGAATGTTATTCAACCTGAGATACAAACGCCAACACACATTGACCAGCCGGTGAAATGCAAGGCAAGATGTGGAATTATGTCACCACATAATAGAAAATAAATTAGGAATGGCAGTGAATGTGTAATTTGTATAATTTGGGAATTATACTTAAAAATAATGAAAAGCAACATGCAACAATATGACTGAGTTACAGTTCATAAGGAAATCAATCAATTGAAATACATGAATTAGGTCAAAATCTATGGATTTCACATGACTGTGCAGGGGACTAGGCCCAGCCAATCAAAATTAGTTTTTCCCCACATAAGGGCTTTACTACAGACAGAAATACTCCTCGGTTTCATCAGCTGTCCAGGTGGCTGGTCTCCGACGATCCCGCAGATGAGTAAGCTGGATGTGAAGGTCCTGGGCTGGCCTGGTTAAATGTGGTCAGCGGTTGTAAGGTCAGTTTGACGTACTGCCATTTTCTCGAAAACGACGTTGGAGGAGATGTTAGAGAAATTAACATTCAATTCTCTGTCAACAGCTCTGGTGGACATTCCTGCAGTCAGCATGCCAATTGCATGCTCTCTCAACTTGAGACATCTGAGGTATTGTGTTGTTTGAAAAAACTGCATATTTTAGAGTGGTATTTTATTGTCCCCAGCACAAGGTGCACCTGTATAATTATCATGCTTTTTAATCATTCTTGATATGCCACACCTGTCAGGTGGATGGATTATCTTGGCAATGGAGAAATGATCACTAACAGGGATATAAACACATATGCACAAAATTTGATCGACATAAGCTTTTTGTGCATATGGTAAGTGTCTAGAATCTTTTATTTCAGCTCATGAAACATGGGACCAACACTTTACATGTTGCGTTTTTATTTTAGTTCAGTATACATTTGTAGTATGTGGAAATTAGGTGTCATGCTTTAATGCAGTGGTTTACAACCTTTTTCAGTTACTGCACCACCAAATGAATTTAAATTGCTCTGCTCGGAGTACCCCTGAAGTATCCCCTCATGTGCATTTGACCAGTAAGCCTATGGTCTCATGGAGTCTTCTCAAGTACCACTGTGGATACACCACAACTCCAGAGTATGAATAATGAAAACAGCAGTTCCCTCTCAAAATGAAATTGTTTATCAGAAGGCCAAGCGCAGAGGGCTCTTGAAGCACTGACCTAGATAACGGCAACAACTGACAGCACTTTTCACAGAACTGCATTGTGCATTCCGAAATCATATTTGACTCAATATTCTCTATTTTAGAGCTAGGCAGCTGAAACACTATTAGAAGGTGATACGTATTGCTATTTCTGCAACTACTACTAGTCAACCTACCATTGATGAGCATGCTAAAATACTTGAGGCTGGATAATCCTTACCAAATTAGGAATTAAATGTGTTTTCTCTGGCCAAACACTGATTAAAAAGGGGAGCAATAACCTCTATGGAACAGCCACATTGGCACATCATTTGAAGATACAGGGCCTTCAGAAAGTATTTAGACCCCTTGACTTTTTCCACATTTTGTTAAGTTATAGCCTTAACCTAACATTGATTTAAAAAAAATCCTCAGCCATCTACACACAATACACCATAATGACAAAGCGAAGGAGGTTTATCGAGGTTCACAAATTTATTAAAAATAAAAACAGAAATACCTTATTTATATATGTATTCACACCCTGCTATGAAACTAGAAAATGAGCTCAGGTGCATCCTGTGTTTCTATTGATCATCCTTGAGATGTTTCTACAACTTGAGTGGAGTCCACATGTGGTAAATTCAATTTAAATGGACATGATATGGAAAGGCACACACCAGTCTATATAAAAAGGTCCCACAGTTAACAGAGCATGTCAGAGCAAAAACCAAGCAATGAGGTCGAAGGAATTGTCCGTAGAGCTCCGAGGCAGGATTGTGCCGAGGCACAGATCTGGGGAAGGGAACCAAAACATTTCTGCAGCATTGAAGATCCCCAAGGACACAGTGGCCTCCATCATTCTTAAATGGATGAAGTTTTGAACCACCAAGACTCATCTTAGAGCCGCCCGCCTAGCCAAACTGAGCAATCGGGGGAGAAGGGCCTTGGTCAGGGAGGTTACCAAGAACCCGATGCTCACTCTGACAGAGATCTGGAGTTCCTCTGTGGAGATGGGAAAACCTTCCAGAAGGACAACCCTCTCTGCAGCCTTTATGATAGGGTGGCCAGACAGACACTTCTCAGTAAAAGACATGACAGCCCGCTTGGAGTTTGCCAAAACGCAAATAAAGACTCTCAGACCATGAGAAACAAGATGCTCTAGGCTGACCAAGATGAAACTCTTTGGCCTGAATGCCAAGCGTCACATCTGGCGGAAATCTGGCACCATCCCTACGGTGTAGCATTTTGGTGGCAGCATCATGCTGTGGGGATGATTTTCAGCGGAAGGGACTGGGAGACAAATCCGGATCGAGGCAAAGATGAACGGAGCAAAGTACAGAGAGATCCTTGATGAAAACCTGCTCCAGAGTGCTCAGGACTTCAGACGGGGGCAAAGGCTCACCTTCCAACAGGACAACAACCCTGAGCACACAGCCAAGACAACGCAGGAGTGGCTTCAGGACAAGTCTCAATGTCCTTGAGTGGCCCAGTCAGAGCCCGGACTTGAACCCGTTCTAACATCTCTGGAGAGACCTGAAAATAGCTGTGCAGCAATGCTCCCCTTCCAACCTTGCAGAGTTTGAAAGGATCTGCAGAGAAGAATGAGAAAAACTCCTGAAATACAGGTGTGCCAAGCTTGTAGCGTCATTCCCAAGAAGACTCGAGGCTGTAATCGCTGCCAAAGGTGCTTCAATAAAGGACTGATTAAAAGGGTCTGAATTAGAGGTCGACCGATTAATCGGCATGGCAGATTCCTAACGATCGGTAATTGGCATTTTTTGGAAGCCGATTACATTGCATTCCATGGGGAAACTGCGTAGCAGGCTGACCACCTGTTACACGAGTGCAGCAAGGAGCCAAGGTAAGTTGCTAGCTAGCATTAAAAAACCATTCATCTTCACATTATCACTAGTTAACTACACATGGTTGATGATATTACTAGTTTAACTAAATTGTCCTGCGTTGCATGTAATCAATGTGGTGCCTGTTAATTTATCATCGAATCACAGCCTACTTCGCCAAACGGGATGAATTAACAAAAGCGCATTAGCGAAAAAAGCACAATCGTTGCACGAATGTACCTAACCATAAACATCAACACCTTTCTTAAAATCAATAAACCTGCATATTTAGTTCAAATAAATTAATGTTAGCAAGCAATATTAACTTGGGAAATTGTGTCACTTCTCTTGCTTTCATTGCACACAGAGTCAGGGTATATGCAACAGTTTGGGCCGCCTGGCTCGTTGCCAACTAATTTGCCAGAATTGTACATAATTATGACAAAACATTGAAGGTTGTGCAATGTAACAGCAATATTTAGACTTATGGATGCCACCCATTCGATAAAATACAGAACGGTTCGATAAAATAATAAACGTTTTCTAAATGATAGTTTCCGGATTTGACCATATTAATGACCAAAGGCTAGTATTTGTGATAATTATATTATAATTAAGCTTATGATTTGATATTTGATAGAGCAGTCTGACTGAGCGGTGGTAGGCAGCAGCAGGCTCGTAAGCATTCATTCAAACTTTACTGAGTTTGCCAGCAGCACTAAGCAATGCTTGATTCACAGCACTGTTTATGACTTCAAGTCTATCAACTCCTGAGATTAGGCTGGCAATACTAAAGTGCATATTAGAAAATTCAATAGTTAAAGATATGAAATACAAATGGTATAGAGAAAGTCAACGCATCATAATTCATATATGACAACCTAAAACTTCTTAACTGGGAATATTGAACCACCAGCTTTCATATGTTCTGAGCAAGGAACTTAAACATAACTTTGTTACATAGCACATATTGCACTTTTACATTCTTCTCCAACACTGTGTTTTTGCATTATTTAAACCTAATTGAGCATGTTTCATTATTTATTTGAGACTAAATAGATTTTATTTAGGCATTATATTAATTTAAAACTAAAAGTGTTCATTGTTCACTCAGTATTGTTGTAATTGTCATTATTACATACATGCATACATACAAGTCGGAAGTTTACATGCACCCAGGTTGGAGTCATTAAAACTTGTTTTTCCAAACACTCCACAAATTTCTTGTTAACAAACTATAGTTTTGGCAAGTCGGTTAGGACATATACTTTGTGCATGAAACATGTAATTTTCCCAACAATTGTTTACAGACATTATTTCACTGTATCACAATTCCATTGGGTCAGAAGTTTACATACACTAACCTGACTGTGCCTTTAAATAGCTTGGAAAATTCCAGAAAATGATGTCATGGCTTTAGAAGCTTCTGATAGGCTAATTGACATAATTTGAGACTCAGGAAGGAGACGTGTTCTGTCTCCTAGAGATGAACGTACTTTGGTGCGAAAAGTGCAAATCAATCCCAGAACAACAGCAAAGGACCTTGTGAAGATGCTGGAGGAAACAGGTACAAAAGTATCTATATCCACAGTAAAACGAGTCCTATAGCAACATAACCTGAAAGGCCGCTCGGCAAGGAAGAAGCCACTGCTCCAAAACCTCCATAAAAAAGCCAGACTACGATTTGCAACTGCACATGGGGACAAATATCGTACGTTTTGGGGAAATGTCCTCTGGTCTGAAGAAACAAAAATAGAACTGTTTGGCCATAATGACCATCATTATGTTTGGCGGAAAAGGGGGAGGCTTGCAAGCCGAAGAACACCAACCCCACCGTGAAGCACGGGGGTGGCAGCATCATATTGTGGAGGTGCTCAGGGTAGCCTAGTGGTTAGAGCATTGGACTAGTAATCAAGTTCAAATCCCCGAGCTGACAAGGTACAAAATCTGTCGTTCTGCCCCTGAACAGGCAGTGAACCCACTGTTCTAAGGCCGTCATTGAAAATAAGAATTTGTTCTTAACTGACTTGCCTAGTAAAATAAAAGGTAAAATTAAAAAAATAAATTAAATGCAGGAGGGACTGGTGCACTTCACAAAATAGATGGCACCATGAGACAGGAAAATTATGTGGATATATTGAAGCAACATCTCAAGACATCAGTCAGGAAGTTAAAGCTTGGTCGCAAATGGGTCTTCCAAATGGACAATGACCCCAAGCATACTTCCAAAGTTGTGGCAAAATGGCTTAAGGACAACAAAGTCAAGGTGTTGGAGTGGCCATCACAAAGCCCTGACCTCAATCCTATCGAAAATTTGTGGGCAGAACTGAAAAAGCGTGTGCGAGCAAGGAGGCCTACAAACCTGACTCGGTTACACCAGCTCTGTCAGGAGGAATGGGCCAAAATTCACCCAACTTATTGTGGGAAGCTTGTGGAAGGCTACCCAAAACGTTTGACACAAGTTAAACAATTTAAAGGCAATGCTGCCAAATACTAATTGAGTGTATGTAAACTTCTGACCCACTGGGAATGTGATGAAAAAAATAAAAGCTGAAATAAATAAATTCTCTACTATTATTCTGACATTTCACATTCTTAAAATAAAGTGGTGATCCTAACTGATAAGGGAATTTTGACTAGGATTAAATGTCAGGAATTGCAAAAAACTGAGTTTAAATGTAATTGACTAAGGTGTATGTAAACTTCCAATTTCATTGTGTATTGTGTGTAGATTGTGAGGTGGAAAAAACAATTTAAACGATTTTAGAGTAAAAATGTGGAAGAATTCAAGGGGTCTGAATATTCTAATTTCTGTAAATAACACACAAAAGGAATGTGAACTTGGCCTGTACCCTCTTAGCCTAGTAATCAGTCAAAGGCAGAGAGACGGACACCAGTTTCATATGTCCTCAGAGGAAAAAAGCTTTGCAAGTCAAACACTGTGAAGTTATGCAGAGCCGTGAAAGTCAATAGAACCCCAATGAGTCACACAATAGGTCTAGATGAGATTAAGATTGGACTAAACAAAGGCAAAAGGAGAACTTGTGATATATACAGATACGAACATAGACAAAATGCAGAAGAGAATAATCATGATTAAAAGCTGATAGTAGCGCACAGAAGAAAAATAGCGACAAACCACCAATTACAAAGTAATCCCGCTGGTAAATTCCCCTTGAACGCTGTAGTTTGTAGATTGCAGGCTAGGCTATATTTCCACAAACAAGCACATCAAATGCAAGGGCACCAACCCCCAGCTGCTTACAAGTTTGTTCCAAATGCAACCCATTTTTCAGGCAATAGCCTATTTGAAGACAGAAATAGCATAAGCAGCACATTTCAAACCGAAATCCATCAAAGCCTGATTTCGCCAAGTACTTTTTAGGGGTAAGGTGAAAACAGAGATAAGCGACAACAATATCGTGAGGAGATTAGTCTTTTATATGGTCTCTCCCACCTCAACATGCCTGAAACTTATTTTGACAGCCTGCCATTTTAGTCTCTGAATTTGGCAGACGACCAGGATGAGAACTTCAGGAAACTGAGGCAACTAGTCTAGGTGTCAGTGGCAATATCTGTTTTGTTAAAGCCATATTGCAACTGATTTGGAAGTGGGAACTGACAAACAAGTTGGGGCATCATTGAGTACATCACAATTCACTGCAGTCCATGCCATGTTATCCCCAGACATACGGCTTGCATCGAAGTTTAAACTGTGATGACCAGAGCGGTCACGATCTACACACTTAAACTCAAAATCAGTGGTTTTCAAAGTCAACTAAGAAATCTGCATTTTGACACAGATGGCATGGTCTATCAAAACAACAAACTGGCCATTTCAAAACACATGTGAACACACCTAGCATATGCTGTGCCTTATTTGATATTGTGATACTATCCTGATATGACTGTCTTAAGATGTCAAGTTAAAATATAAAACTATTCGGTTTGCCTTGTCACACATTAGCATTCAGACCAAGTTCAAACTCTCCAGCACCAAAGATGAATATCGATTGCAGTGAAGTCAAAGTGTCAGGCAGTCTGGATGCAAGACAAAGCACCCCAGAAGTAAAGTTTTGAAGAAATCCTCTAAAATGTTCACTGACAAGGCTATAGATCACTCTACCAAGCCCAAACTTAAAATATTGACTTAATTTTTGTAATCTAGCATACACTCTTAATCAGAGCAACAATTCTTAAAATAGCTAGGTGAAACAACCTCATGGGGCGGGGGTGGGACGTCTCCTCCAGGGGCTGCTCCAGCAGTTTAAATTTCAATCTGCAATGCTGTGCATGTTTCTATTACCAGAACAAGCCCAAGGGGTCCTGATCAGATATTATAACTACGGGTGCACATCAGGCTTCCTCCTAGTCTCCTTTCCCTCATCTACACTGATGAGAATGAGCTGAGAAGCAGGAAAAAGCTATTTTCCAATAGGCAGCCACCATATTGCTTTTGTGTTATCATTGACGTTATCACCATTTTAAAGTAGTCATCCCCACCCAGTTGGCTACTTTAAAAATGTTGGACGCTGTCAATGGCAATGCTAAAAAAAAAGGGTTATATCCATGATGAGTCCATCTACATGACAACAGGCACAACTCCGCATAAAGTATTTTTTCAAAGTAGTCAAAATGCCACGTGCGCTGAGTCACTGGCTTGGTAGTGCTCTCCCATGCCATCCCTAGTAGGGGTGCATCATAACTTGCCAGGTTTTTTTCTCTATACTCTACTTGAGTGGGTTGTGTCACTGATTATCTTCCTGTCCGGTCTTACGCCGCCTCAGGTTTGTGTGGTGGTGGAGATCTCATCTGGTGCATTTCCCCTGTCTTATCTGGTGTCCTGTGTGATCTTAAGTATGCTCCTTCTAATGCTCCCATCTCTCTCTCGCTCCCCTCCTGGAGGACCTGAGCCCTAGGACCATGCTTCAGGACTACCTGGCCTGACGACTCCTTGGTGTCTTGTTCCCAGTCCACCTGGTCGAGCTGCTGATCCAGTTTCTGCTGTTCTGCCTACGACTATGGAATCCTGACCTGTTCAGCGGACCTGCTACCTTATCCCAGTCCTGTTGTTTTCAACCATCTCTCCCACACCTGCTGTCCCGACCTCAATGTTCGGCTAAGAAGAGCCAAATTACATTTACTCGTGAGGTGCTGACCTGTTAACCACTGTGATTATTATTTTACTCTGCTGGTCATCTATGAACATCTGAACATCTTGATGAAGGATCTCAACTTAAATGGCCATGTACTCTTATAATCTCCACCGGCACAGCCAGAAGAGGACTGGATACCCCTCAGAGCCTGGTTCTTCTAGGTTTCTTCCTATGTTCCCGCCTTTCTAGGGAGTTTTTCTTAGCCACCATACTTCTACATCTGCATTGCTTACTCGTTGGGGTTTTAGGCTGGGTTTCTGTATAAGCACTTTGTGACATGGGCTAATGTAAAAAAGGCTTTATAAAACACACTGAACAAAAATATTAAAACGCAACATGTAAAGTGCTGGTCCCATGTTTGAGCTGAAAAAGATCCCAGAAATGTTCCATACTCACAAAAAGCTTTTTGTGAAAAAATTTGTTTACATCCCTGTTAGTGAGCATTTTATCCTTTGCCAAAACAATCCATCCATCTGACAGGTGTGGCATATGAAGAAGCTTAGTAAACCACATGATCATTACACAGGTGCACCTGTGGCAACTCTAAAATGTGATGTTTTGTCACACAACGCCGCAGATCTCTCCAAGTTGAGGGAGCGTGCAATTGGCATGCTGACTGCAGGAATGTCGACCAGCGCTGTTGCCATAGAATTTAATGTTCATTTCTCTACCATAAGCCACCTGCAACGTCATTTTGGAGAATTTAGCAGTACGTCCAACCTGCCTCACAACATGTAACCACTCCAGCCCAGGACCTCCACATCCGGCTTCTTCACCTGCAGGCTCCCCAGTGGGTGGGCCTATGCCCTCACAGGCTGACCCTTGGCTGCGCCCCTGCCTAGTCATGTGAAATCCATTGATTAAGGCCCAATTCATTTATTTCAATTGAATGACTTCCTTATATGAACTGTAACTCAGAATTCACACTAGCACATAGTGAGCACAGAGAGCAGTGTGAGCAGTGATGATGTCATCCAAAAATATGGCAGACATTGTATTGATGTACAATGTTAGTATCTTTGGCTGTGAGTGATGTCTGCCTCTGCGACAATTTGACTAATTCAAAGGATGTTTTGTGCACAAGGGTTATGACTATTGTCTTATAGGAATTTTAAATACGACTTCCCTATGTGGCGGTCTATGGAAATTGTATTTCTAGGCCGGGCATCAGTTAAACTGCAGTACCGAAACCCAACTTAAGTCCCCCAGTAAATAGATATTTTCATCAGTAGGCTCCAACATGCTGACCAAACCGGCTCTGCGCATGCGTCTACGGATGTTAATTGTCTATCCCACGAGACGAGTTCATGACACGCAGGTTAAAATACCAAAACCAACTGTGAACTAACTATAATACACTGAACAAAAATATGAATGCAACATGTAGTATTGGTCCCATTTTTCATGAGCTGAAATAAAAAGACTTTACTTTACACCACTGCTTGTTAGTGAGCATTTCTCCTAGCCAAGATAATCCATCAACCTGACAGGTGTGGCATAACAAGAAGTTGATCAAACAGCACGACCCTTACATAGGTGTACGTTGTGCTGGGGACAATAAAATGTGCAGTTGTAGTCACATTACAACCATGTGTAACCACACCAGCCTGGGACCTCCACATCCAGCTTCTTCACCTATGGAATCGTCTGAGACCAGCAACTCGAACAGCTGATGAAACTGTAGGTTTGCACAACCAAAGAATTTCTGCACAAACTGTCAGAAACCGTCTCACGGAAGGTCCTCTGCATGCTCTTCATCCTCACCAGGGTCTTGACCTGACTGCATTTTGGTATCATAACTGACTTCAGTGGGAAAATGATCCCCTTCAATGGCCACTGGCACCCTTCATGAATTAATCCCGGTTTCAACTTTACCGGGAAGATAGCGTACATGGCGTTGTGTGAGGGAGCAGTTTTTGATGTCAATGTGGTGAACAGAGTGCCCCATGGTGACAGTGGGGTTATGGTATGGGCAAACAAAAGCTACAGACAACGAACACAATTGTATTTTATCTATGCCAATTTTAATGCAGAGATAACGTGACAAGATCCTAAGGCCTATTGTTGTGCCATTTATCTGCCGCCATCACCTCATATTTCAGCATGATAATGCACAGCCCCATGTCGCAAGGATCTGTACACAATTCCTGGAAGCTGAAAATGTCCCAGTTCTTCCATGTCCTGCATACTCAGACATGTCATCCATTGAGCATGTTCGGGATGCTCTGGATCAACGTGTATGACAGCGTGTTCCAGTTCCCATCAATATACAGCAACTTTGCAGTCACTGAAGAGGAGTGAGACAACATTCCACAGGTCACAATCAACTTTATGCAAAGGAGATGTGTCGCGCTGCATGAGGAAAATGGTGGTCACACTAGATAGACTGGTTTCTGATGCATGCCCCTACTTGTTTTTAAAGGTATCTGTGCCCAACAGATGCATATCTGTATTCCCAGTCATGTGAAATCCATAGATTAGTGGCCTAATTTATTCATTTAAATTGACTGCTTTCCTTATATGAACTGTAACTAACTAAAATCTTTGAAATTGTTGCATGCTGCGTTTATATATTTTTGTTCAATATAATTTGGGGACAGGTCAAAACCAATGATTTGTATAAACCGTGGATGACTGACAGGGGGCGCTGTATTGAAGCCACCGCACAGCCATCTTGGCACCCCTACTCAATTGTAAAAAGTTATTTTGGAAGCTATAGAAATGCATTTATTAAAGTGTACATCTGTTTTTGATACGTTTATTCCATTAGACATCTTAATGCATATATTTTAACTAGATTATGGAAAACAAAAAAACAGTTTATACTAATGTTACAGTGCCCACAACAAAAATACATACATGTAATTGTCATTGAAACATTTAATAAAATACTGTAAAAATAATGCCAATATGGCTGACTGGTGGCTTCAAAGCCTCTCAATGGCTAATACATAGCATTATCAATTCAGGGTTTATATAACTCATCAAAACACAAATTAATTGACATTTAGCTAGCATGCTATTGCTTGCCAATTTGTCCTAGGACAGAGGTGCACAATTGGTGGGCATCGGTCCGGACCTCGACACATTACTCAGAAATAATTGTTCAATTAAATACTGATGAAGCAACCCTTTTTTTTTCAATGTCACATATTGCGCTGGCTCAGGGGCAGCTGGGAAGGTCCCAGACAGCGCTCCATACTACTGTGTGTTGTTCAAATCACGTGCCTTATTTAAATCACTTCCCGAAACTCAGCCAATCAAAGCTTTTACAATGCATGTTAGGAGAGTGATGTTGTCAGAGAGCGAGACAGCGAGAGAAGCAGAATCGAGAGAAATTATAGAATGGCATGTGCAAAAGTCAGAAAAGTCAAGCTTTCAGGGTGGACAGACAAATATGCCGTTATCATTCCCGCAGCAAGTGTCAAACCACTCTGCCTGATATGTTCAGAGGCCGTGGCTGTAATAAAAAGTGCCAACGTTAAACGCCACTACGAGACAAAGCAGATCTGTTGAGCAAACATATCCACAGCAGTCTGAGGTGAGGGCATACAAAATAAACAAACTCAAAGCCCAGTATGATCGGTCCACCAGAGTCCTCTTCCATGCATTCACTGCCCAACAACATGCAAATGAATGTTCACTAAAAATAGCTTGGATTTTGGGTCAACACCAAGAGCAATTTAATGATGGGGGAGTGGGGATGGAGTGCATGAATGCTGTTGCTAAAACTTTACTTGACGGTAAACCAAAAGACGAGGACTGTGAAAAGATCAAGCAAATCCCAATGTCACGTACATCAGCAGCAAGAAAGAGTGAAATACCAGCAGAGGATGTATTAACACAGCTTGATGAAGCTATTCGGGGGGCACCATGCATAGCATTTTTTTTTTACCTTTATTTAACAAGGAAGGGCTCATTGAGATTTAAAATATATTTTTCAAGAGCGTCCTGGGCAAGAAAGGCAGCACCAAGTCATAAAAATTAGACAAACAACATGAAAACTACACATAATCTAGTAAAAACCACAGAATTCACAAGAGTGTAACAAAAATTTTAAAAAGCAAATTAAAAACATTGACAGGTCAGGGAATCAGTCTCAAGATCATTCATCAGTGATTTAAAAACATCAAATCGGGACAAGTTCTTGTGACAAGTGTAAAAGTATTTTGAAAGGCAATCCAAGACGATGGCGCAGAGTACATAAAAGCCCTTGTTCCAAATTCAGATCGGACATTTGGAACAGTTAGCAGGATAAAGTCCAGCAAACGAAGAGAGTACCCACCACATTTCTGAACAATAAAAATGCCCAAATAAAAAGTTAGTAAACCCAAAATGGCTTTGTAAATAAAAGTATACCAGTGCCTGAGAGATGGCCAGCCAACCCTGGTATACAAAGTGCAATGGTGCGTAAGAGTTTTGCAGTTTCAAATAAATCTCAAAATGCCATGGTGTCAATTGATCTGAGCGGAAGCATTCATATACAAAATATCCCCATAGTCTAGTAAAGGCATAAATGTAGCTGATACTAGACTCCTTCTGGCTACACAAGAAAAACAGGCCTTATTCCTAAAATAAAATCCAAATTTCAGCCTCAATATTTTTGTAAGTTGTTTATATGCAATTTAAAAGAGGCAGTCATCAATTAAAATTCCAAGATATGAGGTTACAACCTCAATCTCCTTGCACTGACAGGAAGTAATAGGTGAAAGGTTCAGAGGTCTATTTCTTTCTTTAGAAAACACCATTAATTTCACACCTTAATGAGCTCAACGTGAAACTATAGGGCAAGAACAATTCCGTTTGTGATTTGATTACATCGGTCAGCTCCTTCCAGAGAAAACAAGGAGACTGTGCACACTTCCCAAAAGTGCAGGAACAGATTCAGGGTGAGAGAGATGTTTCTCCTCATGTTGACTTCATAGATAAACTGATTGGAATCTTCAGAAAATCGCTTTGACAGCTTCAGCCTTGGACAACAGCTCCTTCTTCTACTTGAGAATCCATTCCTCATCACAGATATCAGGGGATTTTCAAAAGGAGGTGACACAGACCTTCAAGTGGGCACATGCTGGATCTCTACAGATGGAACTAATTGATCTGCAAGCAAATGTTGCAGAGAGCACTTTCAACTAACTGATCATGACACTTTCTGTCTGCAGGCTGTGTCTGAGACTGGTGAGACCAGGGAAAACAAAGTAGCACTACACACCTTGACCATGTTTGGCTACACATACAGTTGTGAGTCTTTTCTCTCCACTATGAACATCATTAACAATAAGTACCGTTCTAGACTCACCAATGAGCACCTACAGTTGAAGTCGGAAGTTTACATACACTTAGGTTGGAGTCATTAAAACTTGTTTTTCAAACTCGTTTTTCAACTGCAGTTTCTGCAAGTTGGTTAAGACATCTACTTTGTGATGACACAAGTAATTTTTCCAACAATTGTTACAGATTATTTCACTTATAACTCACTGTATCACAATTCAAGTGGGTCAGAAGTTTACATACACTAGTTGACTGTGCCTTTAACTTCTTATGGTATAGGGGACGCTTCCGTCCCACTTGGCCAAAAACCAGGGAAAATGCAGCGCGGCAAATTCAAATAAATTGATATAAAAATCTAACTTTCATTAAATCACACATAAGATACTCAATTAAAGCTACACTCGTTGAGAATCCAGCCAACATGTCAGATTTTAAAAAGTCTTTTCGGCAAAAGCATAATAAGCTATTATCTGATGATAGCACAACAGTAAACAAAGAGGGTAGCATATTTCAACCCTGCAGGCGCTACACAAAACTCAGAAATAAAATATAAAACATGCCTTACCTTTGACAAGCTTCTTTTGTTGGCACTTCAATATGTCCCATAAACATCACAATTGGTCCTTTTGTTCGATTAATTCTTTCCATATATATCCAAAATGTCAATTTATTTGGCCCGTTTGATCCAGAAAAAAACAGCTTACAAAATGCGCAATGTCACTACAAAATATTTAAAAAGTTGCCTATAAACTTTGGCAAAATATTTCAAACTACTTTTGTAATACAACTTTCTGTATTTTTAAACATTAATCAAATTGAAGACAGGTCTGTGTTCAATACAGGAAGACAACAAACCAAGCTACTTTTCAAGTCTTGCGCAACTCTCAACAGTGTAAAGCAGTTCCTAGGTGGCCATACTTCTTCATTGCACAAATGAATAACCTCAACCAAATTCCAAAGACTGGTGACATCCAGTGGAAGCGGTAGGAACTGAAAACAAGAAATATTGTTTGCCAATGAGAACTCAGTGAACAGACAGAGACCTCAAAAACAAATCTGGATGGTTAGTCCTCAGGGTTTTGCCTGCTACATAAGTTCTGTTATACTCACAGACATGATTCAAACAGTTTTAGAAACTTCAGTGTTTTCTATCCAAATCTATGAATAATATGCATATCTTATATTCTTGGCATGAGTAGTAGGAAGTTGAAATTGGGCACGCAATTTATCCAAAAGTGAAAATGCTGCACCCTATACCTTAAGAAGTTAAACAGCTCGGGAAATTCCATAAAATGATGTCATGGCTTTAGAAGCTTCTGATAGGCTACTCGACATCATTTGAGTCAATTGGAGATGTACCTTTGGATGTATTTCAAGGCCTACCTTCAAACTCAGTGCCTCTTTGCTTGACATCATGGGAAAATCAAAAGAAATCAGCCAAGATCTCAGAAAAACAATTGTAGACCTCCACAAGTCTGGTTCATCCTTGGGAGCATTTCCAATACTTATTTTCCACCATAATTTGCAAATAAATGCATTAAAAATCCTACAATGTGATTTTGTCTGTCATAGTTGAAGTGTACCTATGATGAACATTACAGGCCTCATCTTTTTAAGTGGGAGAACTTGCACAATTGGTGGATAATTAAATACTATTTTTACCCCACTGTGTGTGAATGTATGTATGTATATATAAACTTTTTTTGCTCCTTTGCACCGCAGTATCTCTACTTGCACATCTATCACTCCCGTGTTTATTTGCGAAATTGTAATTATTTCGCCACTACGGCCTATTTATTGCCTTACCTGCCTAATCTTACTTCATTTGCACACACTGTATATAGACTTTTCTATTGTGTTATTGACTGTACTACGTTTGTTTATTCCATGTGTAACTCTGTGTTGTTGTTTGTGTCACACTGCTTTGCTTTATCTTGCCCAGGTCGCAGTTGTAAATGAGAACTTGTTCTCAACTGGCTTACCTGGTTGAATAAAGGTGAGAATAAAAAATAAAATAAAAAAATAAATCCTGCATGTGGGAATGTCTTATGTCCGTCCTACATGTCATGTTGGTACATGGAATATTCCTCAACTGCATATATCATAAATTGCTATTGCAAATAGAAGCATTATGTTCAACAACTGACATTTTCAGATATTTTTACAATTCATTCTCTATTGTCATAGATTTGGTGGGCACTGTCATCTTTGTGATATAACTTTCTTTAAGCATGTACTGATGAAACTGTCACTTCATATTTTTTTCTTAAAGTCTACAAACGCTCTACATTTATTCACTCTGTGATAGGGTTGGATCCTATATGCTACTTTTATTATTGTCCTGTAAATGGTTCAGTGCCTATAATTTAGGCTGTGTGTGTGTAGAATGGGGCATAAAGGAAAGTGTGTGCAATATAGACGGGTACATTCTGCAACATGTTTGAAGTCAGTAGGTCACATGACCAAGGGACTATTGAAATTTTACATTTGGAAAAATTTATGTAAAAATGTGTAAGATGAAAATTGCCTAACCAAAGGATGTGCAATGTGTAGGCCCACTAAGTGGACATTCTGAACCTTGTTTGAAGTCTCTAGGTCACATGACCAAGGAGCTATTGAAATGTTACATTGTAAAAAATTAATGTAAAATCTTGAGATGAAAATGGACTAACTAAAGGGTGTGCAATATAGAAGGGTAGGTCACATGACCAAGGAGCTTTTGGAATTAAAACATGTAAATAAATCAATTTAAAATAGTGTGAGATGCAAATTAACAAAAAATAAGTGTGCAATGCCATCGGGTTAGCTAGAACCAGTTTTGAAAGTTTTAGGAGTATTGGTTAATAACTATTGAAATGTGAAAATGTGATTTGTCACAATGTTGACGGTCCCTAGCTGCTGTTGGTGGACGTAAGGAAAACTACAGGCGAATATCCAACCTGAAACTGTTTTTTTTTTTTTTTAAACCTCGGTAACAACTGGAACCTAATAAGACACCCGCCATGAGCGCCCACTAAATGTGCCTACTAACAGACAAACAAAATTAAAGCCCACACCAAACTTAAAGACGGGAAGCAAACCAAAAAGTGGAGCAAAACGAAAGACTGGGCAGACAAATGAATGTTTTTCTATAAATCAAATAGGAAGAGAAAGACCTTCCCACTAACGAGATGTCAACGAGGTGACACGGATCAGTGGGCCCTATGTGCTAAAGTCCAACATCAAAACATAAATGGAAAAACCAAAGCCTGCAACAAAAGGAAGATGAATAACGTGGGAAATACTGATTTGAGCATTATTGCAGACACTCATACAACATTTAGTTAATGACGTTACCCATCGCAAGTTAGTCAGCTCGTGCTTGCTACTTTGCGGAATATGAAATAACGTTAGCTAGCAATCACACGATTGAAACAAGCTAGCGAAATAAATCTACACATTAGAGATGACGAAATAGGTAAAAGGTAGCTAGCAGACACTTCCATGTAAGTAACAAATTGTAATTTGTACCATACCTATCCGTTATTCAATGTCCAAAGCAGAAGCACCTTCACGTAACTAATTATCAGGGCGCAGCCATCTTGGATTAACCAGATACTGGTGAGCACGCCACCTACTGTGTTGGAGGGAAACAGTAATCGCGTTCATCATCTTCTTCTTCGATGAGGTTTAACGGCAGTTGGCATCCATATGCATTACCACTACCTAATAGACTGAAGTACAAGCCCCTTATACTTTGCTTGAAAAAAAAAACAATCAATAAACAAATACCCTATCATCTAACACTACACTCACAAATATAAAATAAAAATCACACCACCCTACTCCACTACTTAAATCTATTTAGTCCTACCTCAGGTCAACAACCTGAAGGGATGGAACACCACCACTTAACACACCCTATACCTCTTCTGACTTCAAGTCTCACACACCAAATAACTCTCTGCTGCTGCCACCACCAACCTCAATTTTCTGTGACTTACATTCCATACCTGCAGTACAGTTGATAACCATTGCTATTAATGCTAAAAATCCAATCTTACTGAAACAAAGCACTTATTGGCATATCACTCTGTACTGATACAGATCTACTACTCACACCACTCCTCTCAGGATCCCTCCCCTTGACCCATCTTCCTCTTCTTTCTTCACTGCCTCAGCATATGAAAACGTATGCACTACTCTAACCCTGGAAACCTCAACCTGCCTCTCTCACACTTCATATTCCTGATCCCCAGCCCCATGGGCACCCCTACAATTAACACATACCACTACTTTCCCTAATGTTACATATTCCTTTGTCTCATGCCCTTCTGCGCATTCAGCAGAGTAAAGGAGCACTAAACAGAACAATACTCAAACAAAATAAAGCTGTCTAAGACAGAAGTATTTTTACTATTTTCAGATACTTTCTTCTCATTAAAAAAAAAAGAGATTCAAAACAACACTGACTGGCTTGAACAGAGTAGCTAGATCAATATTACTATTTTAATGATACCCAAATATTACTTGGGTATCATCATTAGGCATAGCATTAAAGGTGCAGTGCAGTTAATTTTATTTCCATTTTCCACACTATGAGGTCGAAATAACACTCTGGAATTTGGACACGAGGGGGTACTCCAGACAGAGCAAATGTAATGTGATTTGGGGTACAGTAACCAAAAAAGGTTGTGAATCAGTTCTCTAGAGCAGGGCTTCCCAAACTTGCTCCTATGGCCCCTCCTGGGTGCACATTTTGGTTTTTGCCTGAGCACTACACAGCTGATTCAAATAGTTAAAGCTTGATGAGGAGTTGGTTATTTGAATCAGCTGCTAGGGCAAAAACCAAAAATTTCACAGATAAGAGTTTGGAAAACCATGGTCTAGACAATTATATCTGCCAATCAGGGCTGTGTATGTAAATATATTTAAAGTTAATAAGAAAGTTATTTTCATGCACATACAGTGATTTTAAAATTATTTTAAAAAGACTGCATGTGGGCTTTAAAGAAACTGTTCAGTGAAATCTGACTTTTATAAGTTTATATTCTGTTAACTCATACCCAAATAAAGTTGTTGCCTTTTAATATTCTTACATTTTTGTGAAGGAAAACAATTTCACTAATATTCTAATGTTCTATTTCATAGACACCTGGAAACGCTAAACAGTTACTTTAATGATCCATTTTTTTGTGAACATAAAAATGCTTAACATAGAGAAACTCGTTAAAACTCATTAACCCCATATGGCAGGACTGGAAGAATCAACAATCAGAAGACAGAATATACCTACCACACAATCTAAAGCATACCAGGCATATGTCTGAGGCTGTGTTAACACGCTGTGTTAGCAGCCCAACTCTGTATTTTTTTCTCTCCGTGATACGGTCTTATGACCAATCATATCACATCAACTCTGAAAAAAAGAGCTGATCTGATTGGTCAAAGGCCAATTGGTAAAAAAAATAAATTAAAAAACCCGAATTGAGCTTGCTGTGTAAACGCAGCCAAAGAAGCAAGGAAAATCTAATATATATATATATATATAAAATAGCTTTATTAACAAGGCACTTAATTTTCACATTCAGTGTCTTGCAAGCTTTCTTTTAGAAGGCAGGTGCGTGTGTAATTACTGGAAATTCTCAAAACCCAATATGAACAACTTTCCTCAAAAGCTTCTTATTTAACACATCTCACCATCAACTATGAAAGTGTTCAAAGTGCTCAAAACCCTTTAGGTCAAAACTTCAACATTTTATTCAAAGTGCTCTGTGTGTCCCTACCAGTGAAATCAAAGTACATTTATGCCCCCTCTGAGATTGACAATGGAGTACATCGTTACCATCTTGATAGCAAATGTTTCTATTTTCTACACCGGTAGAGGATGTTTTAACTTGAATAACCTCAAATTAGTGGGCCGATATTGCCAAATACATAACACGTCAACATATGATACATTTTAAATAATAGGCATGATTCACAGCATGTTTAATGTATGAGGTAAAATATACTTCTCTGGAAATGTATCATAAGATTTCTTTATTATAATACTCCCACCAAGTGTAGACTTAAATGGGACTGTTAAGGCATGACAACCAATCAAATAAATTGTTTAATTTTCTAAAACATCAGAACTACAGTTAATTTAAAAGCATGACCTGTGAACATCTTAAAATTAGTTAGTTGGCGTTCATTTTCTGCAGGGTTATGGCACTCACATTAAGGGCATCCTCACCCGGCAGAAGCTCTCTCAAAAGGAAAGAAAGCAGCATCTATTGAAAATAAAGAGAAGCAAAAGTTGAGTCAATGTTTCTACCAAACTGTACAAGAAAGTCTAGACATGTTTTTATGACATTTGACAAACAGCAAATATAGAGAGCGAGAGCTGCAACATTAATGAGGACATTGACATCTCTTCCAGTGCTCGCCACAGAAACTCAAGAGGCTAAACACTCACATAGACCAGCTTCTTGTTTTCTTCACGGTCCTGGAAGAGCTTAAACACTGTTTCCATATCAGTCTTCTTCAAGATTAAATAGTTTGAATCTATAGTGGAGAACATGATGTTAGTGAACTGGGACAATTCCCACATCTCCGTCTTAGAATGAAAATCATAACTCGAGCAACTGTGTTGATGAGAGT
Organism: Oncorhynchus masou masou; assembly: GCF_036934945.1. Classification (NCBI taxonomy): domain Eukaryota; kingdom Metazoa; phylum Chordata; class Actinopteri; order Salmoniformes; family Salmonidae; genus Oncorhynchus; species Oncorhynchus masou. Next base: position 60,036,547 of record NC_088243.1, on the reverse strand, counting down.
GAAAAACAGTGTATATCCTGTACATCTGGCATTGATGAGGTGCTGAGCTCGGTCTTTGGTCTCGTTCTTTTCCTGACTGTTGCGGTGGGGTTTAGGGCTGGTCACCTCTGGCGAGCCCTCAGGCCACTGTTTGTCACATAGGTTATCGATATAGGAGGCTATCTGGGCATCCGTTGGGTTCATCTTATTCAAGAAGCTTTTCACTTTCCTAGAGGAGATTATAAAAAGTAATGCTGGGATTCTCAAAAGGCCAAATGTAGATCATCTTATTACCCTGTCACTATGACGAACCAGGACTGCAGTGGAAAATGGGAGAATATTTCACCGCTTACTTTTTCAATATCGGCATGACGGGTTTCAGAATCGCATCAAATATATTCAGGAGGATGGAATTACCTGGAGGGAAAAGTAGAGCGCTGATTATTACACACTACTACAGGTGACTGATTAAAATATAAAACATCCAAAATTACAATTTCAAACAAATTAGGAAGAGACAACTAACCAGATATTGCTTTCAACAAATCAAAAATGGCTTTGGTTGCTTCCATTTGCTCCCAGCTGGATTGGTTCTTTTTCAAACACTGCGAGTCTTCTAATTTTGACTGACTCCCCATGTCCTTTCCTCTACTCCTGTGGATCCCTCCTGACATTTTAAAAGTGAGTTTATCCTTTTTATTTGACTTTCCAACTAAATAACACCATGACGGACTGTCAGTGAGGTCATATTGCGAGCCTCCATTTTGACTGAAATGTTGCGGCCTACAGACAGAGTCGGTCTGGTCTTCAGGGTTATCTGATTTTGTTTGGGCCAGACACTCCTCTGATCTGGATAGTTCTTTGTTGATCATCTTTAGGTGAGAAGTTACAGGATTCTCCGATTCCTCTTTTTTGTCCTCGGTTTTGCCTGCATTAACTAAACAGTGTGATTTCTCTACTGGCACCATCGCTTTACCTCTGCAGCACTCAATGGGACTTGGCTCTGAAGGAGAACCATCCATTATATCACCAATGTTTTCATTCAGCTTCTCAGTTGCAGTTGAGTCTGCATTCTCAGTTGTGTTGGAATCATCGGATTTGGTCCCTCTTTGAAGAGTGTTGTGCTTGTCCTGAAAAATGCAATGTGCATTGCAATACCTTTACAAATACAGACTGACTGCTTAAGATTCACAGCTGCTGTGATTTCTTAATGCACCAGCAGAGGGCATTATTTGTCATTTGTGGTGACCCATTATGATACAAGATGATCTTGAAGGCTATGCTCAACATGTAATTAAAATGCCTACCTCATCATCCTCTTGCCCTGGAGACAGGAAGTAGGCCAGGCCACTGAGGAGACCCCACACTCCCCCCACATGCTCCTCTTCACTCAGCAGCTTGTCCAGAGGACACAGAAACTGAAACACTGGCTGAGTGTGGCCCATCAGAGCATCAGAGACCAGCTCCTGGAGAGGGCATGGAGATTAAGACATGCATTTTTTATTATACCATGTGCATTTCTGCTCGTGTCTGTAGTGTGCCAGTGTACCTGTAAGAAGACCTTGAGGGACGTTTTGGTTTCTCTAAAATCCTCGCTGTTACTCTCAGTGCTTGCCTCTAACACGGATAGGGAGGGTAAATTAGCAGAGTCCTACAAAACAAAAAACACAAACCATAAAAGATATTTAAGAATGATGTGTGACATAACTATATGATATGGCTCTATAGAGGACGCAAAAGAGACTACTGTCAAAAGAGGGTGCACTCAGACTATTAGAACCTGTGATGTTTTTATCTAATTGTACAACATCCATAAGATGTCAGAGATGAAATTAAACAGTGCAGTATCTGATGCATTCCAAACTTTTACAGCAGTCTGTTTTGACACTTTTTTTGGGGGGGGGGGGTTGCAACAATACAATCTCTAACCTGCCATAGGTTGCGGAAATGAATGATGTCCGTCTGGGTCTTCTTTACATCCCAGTGAAGGTTCTCAGGGTTATCCCTCTCTTCTAGGTGAACTGTAAAACACATCTCCTCGTTTTCCCTCTCCATCTGCAGACAGTAACATCTTACTTTACACACCATTCTGCCGCAATCATTATTAGACCACAGAACAACCAAGGACATGTCTTCACAAAACTCACTTTCATATTGAGCAGTAGTTGCATTCCAGTGACTTGTGTGTGATTTGTGACTCACATGAGGGACGCTGACAGCCCAGTGGCCAACCCGCCACATCTCATATGACAGCTTGAATTCCATCATTTCTTCTTGTACGCTGGTCAAGTAGCTCTCCAGATCACCATCCTCCTGGTGAACCAAACCAATTACAAAACCTAATGTCAGCCGTGTTACGTTTCAACCTCAGAGGGCATCCAGAAATAAGGCTTTCATGTTTACCTTCTATTGGATAGATGGCAAAACATGTACTGTCTGTAAGATATCAAATAAAATTTATAAAATCTATAACATTTACTATGAAAAAGATTAGAGCAGAGTGAATAGTGCAGTGGTGACTGCAGACCTGATCTATCTGGTGCAGTGTCCTTACGCTGTCGGGGTCCTGCTGGCTCTGGATGGAGCACTCCCGGCTACTACCTTCACTTTCCTTTGATGGACAATCCTGGATAGACTTGGCTCTGACCACCAGCACCTGCTCCTTTTTCTTCATTTTCTTCCTTTTATCTTTCTTCGATTTCATCTTGTCAAGGATTTTAGACCAGCCTTCCTTCAATTTGTTGGCTAGAAAAACAACACATATCCAATTAGCTAAGTGTCCACATTTCCGTGGCCTTTACTGTGTCACAGGTTGACTGCAAACTGCAAGAACCTTAAGGCACAGGGGAAACAAAAAACATAAATTAAAAACATCACAGCACAAACAGAAACTGGACACAAAATAAATTAACTTTATTTTGGTCCATTGAATATTGTTTGTGCCAAACAAAGTGTTTCAATTTAGCCTAGTTATTGTTCCAAATAAACACACCCACACCTTTCTTTTTGGACTTGCCGTCACCGGTTTGAGCATTCTCGGTTTCGTCCAGTGTTCTAAAATGGCAACAAAACAAAATCAGAGCACAATTTATTAACTGGTGTTGTCGGCACATCACCCGAACAACACTGAAGCGTGTCTACCAAAGGAAAAAAAAAAAGAGAAGCAGCCTGGTAAGAAAAGGGTCACTCACACGTCACTGGTCTGGCTCTCCAGGGCGGCTGGAGAGGCACCGTCAGAGTTAGACTCACACAGCTCTTCCACAGAGCTCTTGGGGGTCACTCCATCCAGCTGACTCACCACCAGCTGGTTGAGGTTGTCTGGGTCTGATAGCCACCGCACCAGCAGGTCCAGCACTTAGGGCATGGATGACAAAGTCAATGTGAAGGGCAATACGGAGTAAACTATTATGGTAGGACAAAGCCATGTTCAATATACATAGGGAAAAAAACACACACTTAGTCTCAGAATTACTGTGACACTTTCCACTGGTTTCACTGTTATACTAATGGACACCTCCAGTATCCACCACTGTCCATGTCTCCCGGGCAGCAAAAAAAGTGATACATTTCAAGGCTCATTTAATCCAATAACAGTTACAGATGCAGAATATAGAAGTTCATATTTTTATCTACAACAGTAAAATCCCTTACAATTACATGTATGGCTTAGTAATGGTTCAACTCATTTCACTGACTCCTGTGATCAGAGCCACTGAAGGCCACAAACCATTATCAGTAGGTTTCGATGACAACATACTGTTTTAGCTTTCCTCTAAGGAGAGCCCTTATTTTAGTTGTAGCACAGTATGTGCAGTACCTCTATCCATGATGGAATGATGTTTGATGCTAATTTATTCTCGTTTTCAAAAGTTGAGCAATGAGAGAAAACTGAGGCACTGATAGGCTTATGTTGTGGGGTTTACCTTTTAAGGCAACAATCTCATTTAAGGCACAGTGGCTGACTGCCAGTCCCCATAGAGACTGAGGGAAAAGGTTTCGCACCAGTGCTTCAGAGAACACTCTTAGAACTTCAACCTCCTCTCCCCTAGAGCTGAACAATGGTTCTCTGAGACAAAAAGAGCCAAACAGACAGAGACAAAGTCAATAAAAATAGCCTTTTTGGACTAATGACAGAGTATTACTACGTAGATAAATTACATTAGGACACATTAGGAGTATTACAAACGTATTAGCAATAAATTCTATCACCTAAATACAGGCCATTGTTCCAACATGTGAAAACATAGTTCCCAAGCTTGGTCACATGAAATCTATCAAAAACATGCATTACACCCAATAAAAAGGTTTGAATTTCAGAACTTTGATTGATAATGATTTATCCTAAACATTAAAAATATACATAAACCAATTCAACAGTATAGGCAAGTGATATAGCTGGAGAACGGCAACTTAATACCTATTCCACAAGTGACTTCAGGAGAGCTGCATTACCTATCAGACTGTTTGGCACTATGGAGGTGCTGGGTCAGGATGCGAATGCAGCCCACACTTGCTGAGCAGACATCAAAGTCTTTGCCTCTGCTGATGACTTGATCAATGACTTGGTCAAACTCCCTCCACAGCACCCCATGCAGGAGCTGACTGTCACAGGGCTCAGGGACGCAGTACCAGGGGAGGACTAGCTGGGCGTAGGCACACTCAAACACTGAGAACACACATTCAAAATCAACCCAAAAGCAAAACAGCTGCCATGGACAAAAATAACTTACATTTAAAAGAGCCCTGAGTATTGTAAGCAATAAGCTAGGCTACTTATTGTACTTACATATTGTGCAGTTTGAAGTGAGCTGTGTTCATTTTAGCAGGATTGTCAAAACAACTTCCTGACAGAAAACAGTCCAAACCTGACTGAGTATGCCTTATACAAAATATGCAAACGTTGTTCCATTTCCTCTTTCATGCACAACTTGGTAAAACCTCTGCTTTCCATATTCCAAAGCATAGCACATTGAAATGGGTGTAGAATGTCTATTCCCCCAACATCTTTGATACCCAAGCCCCTCCCAGATCATTTAGCATCAGATGTCTGCAGCCACATTTGCTGTCCTACTCAACTGTCGCAGAATACAGACCTACATTTGGCTGACCATATATCACTAAAACAAAAGGCAGAATCTCGGCACAAAATGTTTCCGTTATGTGTCCTTGTCTTGTTACTAACCGATCTTAAGAACATACACTTCTTTACAAATCTTTCATCCTGGAAGAAAGCCTGACAGGATGATTTACAAAAACTTTCTACATTATAATGGCAAATTCTGTAAGGCCCTCAGCTCATGCTGAGCACAACTACACACCTTGCTGAAGAGACCTCTTCACATGGGGAAACTGTGTCTCCTGTGATGTTTTAGCTTTAGTGCTTGTTGTATCAGTCACACCACAACCTAAATGTTCATCCTTTAGTGTTTTCTGTAAAACAATTCAGAAAGGATTATAGTGTTTTGACATCATTCATTCCTTACCTTGTAGATTAAACCAAGTAGAAAGATGGCACAAGTCCAGTCCCTATAGCATGTGTACACAGCAAGAAACCAGCTAAACTACAAAGAGTAATGTGCATGGAAGGTAGAGATTCACCTTTGTGTATGGCTACACCATGAGGGACACCATTATTTCTCGGTTGTTGTCATAGCACTCCTTTCATTGCCAATGTGTATATTCAACTCTCACCTTAATTTCCGTCCACTTGCAAAAATATGGGCATTTTTCCACCAACTTTATAGGGCATGAGGAGGTCCATGTCAAGAACATGTCATTAAAATTGTATGTCATAAGTTTAGTGTCACTTGACACCACAACTAAATTACTAGACAACAGTAATCGTTCATGGTCTAACGATTTGTAATAGATCACAGACTGACAATCCGTTGAAATATTAAAATGTTTGTTGGTATTAATGACATGATTCATAAGCTTGTTTCATTGTGTCATGTTATAAACAAAAGTAACGTGCATGACTCACGCCATGTTACATTGATTCTCGTGACCAGCGTTTCATACAGATACCTGAAATGAGTTGTCTTCAGCCACATCGTATGTTTGAGTGCCGCTTTCCCGTCCGGTCTTTATGAAGAAAGTAGGGGTTGATGGCCAAAATAGTAAACACAAAACTATTTGAGCCACAACCTGTCCGCAGTCCGAGAAATACCAAACAAGCCCAAGAATCATGGCGATAGAGAAGCGCCAAAGGTACATTTTCTATATTTACAAGACACCAGTAACATTCCTTCCACTACGAAGTTTCCATTCGTGTAGCTTTTCAGCCTTAAAATATATATCTTTATCAACAAAAACATTAATTCATGGAGATATGGCAAAAGCCATTTCAACTTGCTTGTCCTTCGTCTTGAAAAAACAACAAAAACATTAAGAAGACAAAAAAAACAACTGTGCACCCAGAGGAGGACACTGATTGGTCAGAGTGATGCTTTTTACTCTATCTGCAACTGATTCTGGCATGGCATGCTATTTATTGGCCATAGTTGGATCAACTGAGTTTGCCAAGATTTGTTAAAATTCAAAAAATAATTTAAAACGACTGACAAAGATAATTCTGATGTAGCATGCAACACAACTAAAACATTTAAGATCACATTTTTCCCGGCTCAATTTCTTTCACTTTTTTTTTTAACCACGAGTTTTTTTTGCCTACCACAAACTTGGAACAGATGGACTGGGGCTTAATCCAGTGATCCCCCGGGTGAGTACTTAAATTCTGGACCTCTAGGTCAGAGACCTAGGTAAAATATGTTTTATATTGGATATTCCGGTTTCTCTCGTCAATAGCTATTGAACCAAGCATGCCATGACTATAAAGATGGTATATTCTATATGACGTGTGGACCTTTTTGGTTTGTGTGAAAACAAATATCCACGTTTTTATATATAGAATAGATGTTTTTGTTATGTTATATTAAATTGTTTTTTCCCCGCATCAATCCAATGACCACAATGACAAAGCAAAAACTGTTTTCTTGAAATTTTTGCAAATGTATGAAAAATAAACACAACAAACTGTAATGTCCCATTTACATAAGTATTTAGAACCTTTACCCAGTACTTTTGTTGAAGCATGTTTGGTACTGATTACAACCTCAAGTCTTCTTGGATATGATGCTACAAGCTTGGGATACCTGTATTTGGGGACTTTCTCCCATTCTTGTAAGGGGAGTGTCGCTGCACAGCTATTTTCAGATCTCTCCAGAGATGTTTGATCGAGTTCAAGTCCGGGCACTGGCTGGGCCACTCAAGGACATTCAAAGACTTGTCCCAAAGCCACTCCTGCATTGTCTTGGCCGTGTACTTATGATTGTTGTCCTGTTGGAGGGTGAACCTTCTCCCCAGTCTGAGGTTGAGTGCTCTGGGGCAGGTTTTCATTAAGGATCTCTCTGTACTTTGCTCCGTTCATCTTGATCCCGACTAGTCTCCCAGTCCCTGCCGCTGAAAAACATCCCTACAGCATGATGCTGCCACCATCATGCTTCATCGTATGGATGGTGCAAGGTTTCCTCCAGACACTTGGCATTCAGGCCAAAGAGTTCAATCTTGGTTTCATCAGACCAGATAATCTTGTTTCTCATGGTCTGAGAGTCCTTTAGGTTCCTTTTGGCAAACTCTAAGCGGGCTGTCATGTGCCTTTAATGAGTGGCTTCTGTCTGGCCACTACCATAAAGGCCTGATTGGTGGTTCTGCAGAGATGGTTGTCCTTCTGGAATATTCTCCCATCTCCACAGAAGAACTCTGGAGCTCTGTCAGAGTGACCATTGGGTTCTTGATCACCTCCATGACCAATGCCCTTCTCCCCCGATTGTTCAGTTTGGCCGAGCGGCCAACTCTAGGAGTCTTGGTGGTTCCAAACTTCTTCCATTTAAGAATGATGGAGGTCACTGTGTTCTTGGGGACCTTCAATGCTGCAGAAATGTTTTGGTACCCTTCCCCAGATCTGTGGGGAATTTATATTAAATTTGCAAAAAATTCAAAAAACCTGTTGTCACTTTGTCATTATGGAGTATTGTGTGGATTGATGAGGAAAAAAACAATGTAATAATTTTTAGAATAAGGCTGTAACGTAACAATGTGGAAAAAGTAAAGGGGTCTGAATACTTTCAGAATTTGCTGTATATACACTACATGACCAAAAGTATGTGGACACCTGCTTGTCGAACTTCTCATCCCAAAATCATGGTCATTAATATGGAGTTGGTTCACCCTTTGCTGCTTTAACAGCCTCTACTCTTCTGGTAAGGCTTTCCACTAGATGTTGGAACATTTCTGCAGGGACTTGCTTCCATTCAGCTACAAGATCATTAGTGAGGTCGGTCACTGATGTTGGGTGATTAGGCCCGGCTCAAATCAAATGTTATTAGTCACATGCGCCGAATACAACGGGTATAGACCATACCGAGAAATGCTTACTTACGAGCCCCTAACCAACAAATCAGTTTAAAAAAAAATACAGATAAGAATAAGAAATAAAAGTAACAGTCTATTACTAGAGTGGCTGGAGTCTTTATTTATTTTTTTATTTCACCTTTATTTAACCAGGTAGGCTAGTTGAGAACAAGTTCTCATTTGCAACTGCGACCTGGCCAAGATAAAGCAAAGCAGTGTGACACAGACAACAACACAGAGTTACACATGGAGTAAACAATAAACAAGCCAATAACACAATAAACAAATCAATGACACAGTAGAAAGAATTAAGTCAATATACAGTGTGTGCAAAAGGCATGAGGAGGTAGGCAATAAATAGGCCATAGGAAAGAATAGTTACAATTTAGCAGATTAACACTGGAGTGATAAATGAGCAGATGATGATGTGCAAGTAGAGATACTGGTGTGCAAAAGAGCAGAAAAGTAAATAAAATAAAAACAGTATGGGGATGAGGTAGATAGATTGGGTGGGCTATTTACAGATGGACTATGTACAGCTGCAGCGATCGGTTAGCTGCTCAGATAGTTGATGTTTAAAGTTGGCGAGGGAAATAAAAGTCTCCAACTTCAGCGATTTTTGCAGTTTGTTCCAGTCACTGGCAGCAGAGAACTGGAAGGAAACGCAGCCAAATGAGGTGTTGGCTTTGGGGATGATCAGTGAGATATACCTGCTGGGGCGCGTGCTACGGGTGGGTGTTGTTATCGTGACCAGTGAACTGAGATAAGGCAGAGCTTTACCTAGCATAGACTTATAGATGACCTGGAGCCAGTGGGTCTGGCAACGAATATGTAGCGAGGGCCAGCCGACTAGAGCATACAGGTTGCAGTGGTGGGTGGTATAAGGTGATTTGATAACAAAACGGATGGCACTGTGATAGATTGCATCCAGTTTGCTAAGTAAAGTGTTGGAAGCTATTTTGTAGATGACATCGCCGAAGTCGAGGATCGGTAGGATAGTCAGTTTTACTAGGGTAAGTTTGGCGGCGTGAGTGAAAATAGAAAGCCGACTCTAGATTTGATTTTTGATTGGAGATGTTTCCTGCTTTCATTTTTACTTGTAAGCAGGAATCAGGAGGATAGTCAGCGTTCAAATTCATCCTGAAGTTGTTTGATGGGGTTAAGGTCAGGGGCTCTGTGCAGGCCAGTCAAGTTCTTCCACACCAATCTCAACAAACCACTTCTGTATGGACCTCGCTTTGTGCACAGGGTCATTGTCATGAAACAGAAAAGGACTTTCCCAAAACTGTTGCCACAAAGTTGGAAGAACAGAATCATCTAAAATGTAATTGTATGCTGTAGGGTTAAGCTCTCCCGTCACTGGAACTAAGGGGCCTAGCCCAAACCATGAAAAATAGCCCCAGACCATTATTCCTCCTTCACCAAATTTTACAGTTGGCACTATGCATTGGGGCAGGTAGTGTTCTCCTGGTATCCACCAAACCCAGATTCATCCATCGGACTGCCAGATGGTGAAGCGTGATTCATTAATTGAGAGAACGCGTTTTCACTGCTCCATAGTCCAATGGTGGCGATATTTATACCACTCCAGCCGACGCTTGTCATTGCGCATGGTGATCTTAGGCTTGTGTGCGGCTGCTCGGCCATGGAACCCCATTACATGAAGCTCCCGACAAACAGTTATTGTGCTGACATTGCTGCCAGAGGCAGTTTGGAACTTGGTAGTGAGTGTTGCAACCGAGGACAGACGATTTATACTCGCTACGAGCATCAGCACTCGGTGGTCCTGTTCTGTGAGCTTGTGTTGCCTACCACTTTGTGGCTGAGCTGTTGTTGCTCCTAGACTTTCCACTTCAAAATAACAGCACTTACAGTTGACCGGGGGCAGCACTAGCAGGGCAGATTTGACGAACTGACTTGTTGGAAAGGTGGCATCCTATGACAGTGCTACGTTGAAAGTCACTGAGCTCTTCAGTAAGGCCATTCTACTGCCAATGCTTCTTTATGGAGATTGAATGGCTGTGTACTCAATTTTATACACCTGTCAGCAATGAATCCACTAATTTGAAGCGTTGTCTACATACTTTTGTATATTTTGTATTTGGGGAGGGGGTCACAAAGCATGACTTTGACAAGGATACTCTCAATCAGGGGAGAAGGGAAAACAAAAAATGTAAATCTTCCCCCGATTCAGAATATATTTTTATAGTAATAAAATATTTAAAAAGTGGATTGTTCTCCATCCACCCGATTCAGAAAATACCATCTTCATAGTCATGGCATGCTTGGTTCAATAGCTATTGACGAGAGAACCAAATATCCAATAAATCAGATTTTACCTCGGTTAGGCTGTAATACCATATAAATCCATGTCTAGTAGTACATTCACATACAGGGGGATAACATCTTTGTTTTTCCCCCCAAAAAATCCTTATGTTTTCCCATCAATGTTTTAAAGTTAATTGGATATTACGACCATAATGACACTTTTTTTCCCCCCTTGGTGGATCCAAGCCTGTGCTGTATTTTTGTTTAATTAACCACAAATTGCAAGTGTAATGCCAGAGATCTGAGACTGTTCAGGATGTGCAGCCTGAACTGGGTACTGATCTGACAATTACGTGTTATGGCTAAATGAACAGTTGTACACGTGCAGCTTCCCGGAAACCTGAAGGAGGCCACTGATCACCAGGCCAACAAAAGTTGGCATGGTTTTTAAAATTTGGTATGCTTAATGGCCGCATTAAGCATACCAAATCCTGGGAATCTGTTACACACTAACTATACCTTTCTCAATAAGATACCTCACTCGCACAACTCTTTATCATAACCCAAAAACTAAGAACCATTGTTTTGTCATGACTTTGTAAAATGATATAAATTTGAAAACCAAAAAATTGCTCTCAAGGAATTTCATTGGAGCGCTATAGATTTATCATAGAAATAAAATGCGAAATGTCAAGGAATGCTTTTGCTCCATTTACGATTTTGTTGTTGGTGACCCACTCAGATAAAACGCAAATAACAGAATCACCACATGATGGCACTCGCTGCATTTCGATGAGCTGGCAGGTAACCATAAACCATACTGGCAATGGTAAAACGGTGCATAAAAAGAAGTTCAGATCTTACGTGATGTTTAACCTTCAAAATGCCATTTTTAAATATGGAGTATAATTAAAATATGAACTAAGTAGTCTAAATGAGCACTTCCTGGCTCTTATCCAGTGTTTCTCTCATATGTTTTTAGATGTATTTACTTAAGTCTAAGGTGCTGTAGTGAAGCAGCTAATTGATATATAGATTTAAAAAAATATATATCATCGATCTGATTTGAAACCAATGCTGCGGTTCCATAATCACATTCCTTTCTTTTCAGTGACGAGCAGAGACGTAAATGACGTCATTCAGCAGGAAATGATTATGAAATCGCAGCAGAGTATATGCTAAAACCACGTGATCCATCAGCAGGCTCTGTTCTTTGACATTCGGTTGACACCAGTTAAGGGCAGATCAAACTGGTTTCACCTGTAAATAACCTCACTGCAATAATCTGCCTCTTACATAACAGCCCATCCTGCAAGTAATTGTAATATTGGTCTTAGTGTGGTTCGCTTTCAATCTGCAATAGACCATAAGACACTAAAGTTTAGAAGTCCAAAGGTGTGGTACTACTGAAAGCATGCTTATCTGAGCTCTCACCAATGACCTCAAATGGGTGTTACCTAAGCAACTCACATATGCCTCCTAGTTCAGCTGTAATGATGCAGAAGTGGAAAGGGAATGCTGAAACATCTGAAATTACTTACCAATGATTTGGGTAAATCACCAGTCAGGACCATATTTGGTGTGTCACTAAAGCAATGCTGATGCCAAGGATGACTTCCTAACTCCCATCAGCCCAAGGAAGATTAGGTACTCCATACCCTGCTGGGTAAATCATGTGTAATCTGAGAGGCACTGAGAGCTAAATTAAGAGTGTCCTCCATTGAAGAACATCGTAGACAATACCATGTCTACAAAGAGCATGACATTGGCCTGCCTACTCCGGTAGTTGACATTAGCTGGTGAAAGTAGCCCAAGGACGGGATTACAACCGGATATTGCAGCAAACACTGATGTACCGAAGTCTTAACTTCTCACAACTACACCGTTAAGGCGCATTCTGACTTCTTGATGACATGAGTTTGGATAGGCTCCCATTTAACAGCTGCTGCGATCTGGAGGAATTTCTCAGCAATGCCACTAGTGCAGGATCGAGTCTCAGATTTAACATGTCAGCACCCACTATTTCCTAGTACTTTATTCTGGCATTCAGCTAACTACTCTAAAAGGGAGGGTTGAGTTTGCTTCTCTACAGTCTATTTGCTGGAGCAGTGTAGATTGGCACCCAGTCAAACTCAAGTTCAACGTCGATCTTTGAGCAGGATTGTCATTAGTTGGCTCCGCATACAGGTAACGGTCCAGCACCCATCTTGAGAGAACGAAGAGTATTTTTAGAAGCCTGAAGTAATCCACTTCGCAACAGATAATCCTAGCATTCCTCTCAGAAGTGGATGTCAGTTACTGAGTAAATTCTGCTCAAATATGTATTTTGAGCCAGGTAAGAACAAGCCATCAACTTCATGCTACAAGATTCTGTAGCAGTTTCTTTCTCACCATCCATGTTTAGAACCTTATCACCAGTTTATAGATTACACCCACCCAGTCCAAGCACCAGTCAGCTGACTTTGGCTGGAGCCCAACCATAACTGTCAAGGACAACCCAGCTCTTAAGATTACACCTCAACAAATAAGACACCAGCTGGCTCTCAAGAGAAACCACACCAGGGAGAATCCAGGAGTAACACTACATGCCATTCAGTGATGCTACTGCCAAAGAAACACAAACCAAGTGGAAAGCTCATTGTAGGTTCATTCAGTAGGTTGCCTTTATTTTTACAGTATTGACTAGAAACAGGCCATCCGGATGAAACAGGTTGACATTTGAAGACCTGGCATAGTAACTTTTTTTTTTAATGGTAATGACATTCTGGGGGGGGGGGGGGAACAGAAAAACATTGGGCAAATTAAAAGCGCAAAACCGATTTCTTCAGTACAACTAGCACAAACATACTAGTTGGTCCCTATAAATAAGGCGGAATTTGACAGTCCTTCCAAATGTACAAGTTATGTTACAGTTTAAACATTTATGGGGAGACATCTAAAAATAGTTTAGAGGACCTTCTTCAACTCATCATACAAGACCAGCACGAAGGCACCACCCATGCCTCGGAGAACATTGGACCAGGCTCCTTTGAAGAAGGCTTTGCCGCCCTCATCCTTCGCAATCTTCTTCCAACAGTCAATGGTGCCAGTGTACATAATGTCACCTGCAAAACAAAAGCAACAGGTCATACCCCTGCCTTGGCTGAATGTTTCTCAAGCAGTTGCCCACTGTTGGTGAATAGCATGACAGTGAATAAATAACTTTAAACTAAAATACAGACATGTGTTCAAAAGTTAAATTACCTCCTTTACGTCCAGACTGCATCATCATACGGCGACGGACGGTATCGAAGGGGTAGGATGTAAGACCAGCAACTGCAGTCACAGACTGAGCGATGGCCCAGCTGACCAAGATGCTTGCGTTCTTGGGATCTGGCAGCATACCTACAGAGAAACCAAGCAGATTAAAACGGGCTTTAAGATTTGTGAAACAAACACATTTGCAGTTCTTGTCAGACATGAGGAATGAGGCATGTGCTCAGAGCAGTCCATGGACTCACCCTTGGCTGTGTCATAGACACCAAAGTAAGATGCCCTGTAGATTATGATGCCCTGGACCGACACGGAGAATCCCTGGTACAGGCCCTTCAGACCATCAGCTTTGTAGATCTTCTTCAAGCAGTCGCCCAGGCCGTTGAACTCACGCCCAGCACCGGCCTTGCCGACATCAGCAGCCAGTCGGGTTCTGGCAAAGTCGAGGGGGTACACAAAACAAAGGGAGGTAGCGCCAGCAGCACCACCAGAGGCCAGGTTACCAGCGAAGTACCTCCAGAACTGTTTCTTGTCCACACCATCCAGGAAGATTTGCTTGTATTTGTCCTTGAATGCAAAGTTGAGGGCCTGGGTGGGGAAGTATCTGATGACGTTGGCCAAGTTGCCTCTCCAGAACGACAGGAAGCCCTGCTCCTTGGGGATACGGACGACGCAATCCATGATACCCTTGTACTGCTTGTCAACGGTGATCTGTTTGCTTGCATGTTGCACCTGTATTCACAAACACATCAAAAGCCAACACTCAGGTCTCCATACAATATTTTTGAAGAGAAAAGGAAACAGCAGTTTAATGACAAAGATAGAGGGCAAGGCCTACCTGTATCAATAAAAGTGTAACAGGTATGTTTCAAGCATTTAGCCAACTAGGTCAACTAAATAAGCCAACACCCCTAACAATACCAGTCATAGTAATTCAATGTTGGCAACATTGTGTATACACAGCTAATAGTAGCTAAAATCATGTAGACAAGAAGCAAGCTAGGCAACGTTGTCCATCAGCACCAAGCACTTTGCCTTTCCACATTCCATTCACCATAACGACGCGCCTCAGCACTAGATTGGTTCTCGCTAGGCCTCAGCTAAACACAGGATGAAGCCTCCCCTTGCTACGACCTTGGCAACTTCTCGGGCCTAGTAACCGCTAGTTACGTAATTTGATGACGGAGGACAGAACGACGTTCAATGTCCAAGCTAGCTCGTGAACAAATAACTAGTAAGTAGGAATGACAATGAGCATGACACATAAGGAGTCTTTAAAAACTCAACGTTACGTGGTTGCATAATAACGTTTGTAATTTACAGCAAGCAAAGTAGTTAACGTTAGCCAAATACCCAGACAAGACAGACACCGGTTTGCTGCTGAACTGACAGTCCCAAGATGAACCAAAATGGACGAGTAACTCGCATCTTTTCAACCTTGCAAGGCACCAATGACATGAGCTAAATTACAGGAGTTAGCTAGGTAACCCAAGTAAAAAAAATGAAACTAAATGGCAAGTACGAGGAGTTACGTTAGTAACTTAACCAGCTAGTACCAAACGAATCCCTTTCATCGGTGTTAACGTTAGTAACGTTACAGTACTATAACGTTACTATAGCTGAAGTTAATTTCTGAAAAGCCAGTCAAACTTACCTGAAGCAGAAGCTTGATTCTTTCAATAGGAGCTACAGCTGTTTTGGAGATGGCAGCGGAAATACCACCAGCCAAGAAGTCCTTAGCGAACGAGACGACGGTCTCATTCATTTTTGTGTTGTTATCGCGGACGTTGATACACGGAAATCTTCCCGCTCAACCAAAGACTGCTGAGGTATGCCGGCTCAGTCGAAATGGCCGATTCGTTTAGTTGAGAGCGGATTTAATACCACTGTGTTCGCGAGACAAAGCGGGAGCTGAAAGGCGGCATGCCATTGGTGCGCTGGTGGATTTAGTGGGCGGAGACGATGTTTTTATGAACGTCCCCTGGCCTGAGAGATTTGTCCTGCCTTCATGAATTCAGCTGTGTTGTTGGCCTGTGTCCAAGAGTATTTATTTATTTCAAAATAAACATTTAATTAATATCATACATGAAAGACGGGCCTATAATATTAAATGTGATAACACTAAAGTTATCCAAGGTTTAAAATAGTTAATTTTGAGTGATGTCATTCAATAGGTTGCTGGCTAAGTAGGCTACATGGTTGTGAATGACACTTGACACACCTTGATTATGCGTTACCAACCAAGCTTTTGGTTGGTGAGTTCTGGACCCAAGGTCATGTGAAAAGCATGGAAGCTTGGAGTAGCTGAAACAGACAGAAGAGGAAGGCTGCGTTTCCACAGGCAACCCAATTCTGATATTTTTTTCCCACTAATTGGTCTTTTGAACAATCAGATCAGCTCTGATTGGTTAAGTCAATTTAGTGGGAAAAATATCAGAATTGGGCTACGTGTGTAAACGCAGCCTGAGTATACTAGACCCAGCTGCAATGGCATTGGTGCCAATGGGAGAGCCACCCCCCTAAAGTAAACAGACACAGACCATTATTTTCAATGGTATAGGCCTGAGTGATCCATCATCTTTGGCTGAAACTCCTGTCTACTCTGAGTTAATGATCAGCTGTGAGAGGGTGCTTACTTATAGGGGGGGAAAGGTCATCCCATTCACTACCAGCTTAAAATGTCCTTAACTCTGCATTTTCTCACTATCTATTTATATATTTTTTAATTCCATTCTTTTACATGTGTATATGGTTGTGAATTGTTAGATAATACTTCACTGTTGGAGCTAGAAACACAAGCATCTCGCTACACCCAAAATAGCATCTGCTAAATATGTGTATGTGACCAATAACATTTGAGTTGAGATAGAATTCATTTTTAGATTATATACAACGATCAAGCAGATCAAATTATATTATAATTGATATAATTGGCATAATGATGTTATATTATTATTACATTGACGCAACTTATCTTAGTCTTACAATTAAGTGACAATAACGATAATGATAGTCAGTCCTGTGATCAAACTTCCTTGGGAAGAAAAAAAAGAATGGATCTGCTCCTCAAATATCCATTCAACATCCTACATCTTTTGGGAAAATAAAATGTTGCTGTCTTTCTTGTATGACATTGGCCTACTGTAGTAAGGTGGTAGTGGTGAGTTCAGCTGGGACTAGGGGAACTAGCAGATCAGGTTACAGTCACCAGACTAGGGGTTTCTCAGAGTGCACCGCTCAGAGCCTTTGAGATAGAAATCATGAAAGAACTACATGTGAACAATCAATCTGTTATCTGTATTCAACATTTCCATAAGAGACGTTTTTCTGAATGTAATGTCTTGCCAAATATGATAATGATGGTGCAATTGCTCCATTCAGAACCTTTGTATAAGTACGAACAGTTGTGTTGTCATTCATACATACATTGTCAATTCATATTCAGGAAAGCCACATCTTGTTTAGCAAATTAATTGAATTCAAATACAATTTTATTCATCGCATTCTTCATAAACAACAGGCATAGACTTACAAATGTACCACCGTATTTAACCATGGCAAGGCAACTGGGAATATGGCAGAATACAAACAGAGTAATCATTCCCTCCGCAAGGCAATCAAACAGGCAAAATGTCAATATAGAAACAAAGGAGTCGCAATTCAATGGGTCAGACACAAGAAGTGTGGCAGGGTCTACAGGCAATCACAGACTACAAAAGGAAAACCAGCCACATCGCAGACACCGACGTCTTGCTTCTAGACAAACGAAACACCTTCTTTGCCCGCTTTGAGGATAATACATAGCCGACGGAATAGGAGAACCCAGAAGGCATCCCTAGCCGTGTCCTCAGAGCATGCGCAGACCAATGACTATCACCCCGTAGCACTCACTTATGTCATCATGAAGTGCTTTGAGAGACTAGTCAAGGATCATGTCACCTCCACCTTACCCGTCACCCTAGACCCACTTCAATTTGCTTACCGCCCCAATAGGTCCAATCACCATCACACTGCACTATCCCATCTGGACAAGAGTAATACCTATGTAAGAATACTGTTCATTGACTATAGCTCAGCATTCAACAGCATAGTACCCTCCAAGCTCATCATTAAGCTTGAGGCTCTGGGTCTCAACCCCACCCTGTGCAATTGGGTCCTGGACTTTCTGATGGGCCAACCCCAGGTGGTGAACGTTGGAAACATCTCCACTTCGCTGATCCTCAACACCGGGGCTCCACAAGGGTACGTGCTCAGCCCTCTCCTGTACTCCCTGTTCACCCATGACTGCGTTGCCATGCAAGCCTCCAACTTAAACATCAAGTTTGCAGACGACAACAACAGTAGTAGGCTTGATTTGATCAGATTTGACTTGATCAGACAAACAAATAGTCCACACAGTGTGGTGAAGAAGGTGCAAATTTGGCATGTCACCTAAAACCCAGACAGACTTTTACAGATGCACAATTGAAAGCATACCGTCGGCTGCATCACCGTCTGGTATGGCAACTGCACCGCCCACAACCGCAGGGCTCTCCAGAGGGTGGTGCGGTCTGCACAACGCATCACCGGGGACAAACTACCTGCCCTCCAGCACCCAATGTCACAGCAAGGCCAAAAAGATCATCAAGAACAACAACCACCCAGAGCCACTACCTGTTCACCCCGCTACCATCCAGAAGGCGAGGTCAGTACAGGTGCATCAAAGCTGGAACCGAGACTGAAAAACAGCTTCTATGTCAAGCCCATCAGACTGTTAAACAGCCATCACTAGCACAGTGAGGCTGCTGTCTACATACAGACTTGTAATCACTGGCCACTTTAATAAATGGAACACTAGTCACTTTAATAATGGCACTAATAATTTTACGTATTTTCGCTACACTCGCCATAACATCTGCTCACCATATGTATGTGACCAATAAAATTTGAACAGTGAATTACATCCTTACCGGCACTTCCCAACAATGCAGAGAAAGAAAAGAGATAATAGAAAAGTAATAACACAATAATAAAAGTAATAATAAATACACAATGAGTAATGATAACTTGGCTATATACACGGGGTACCAATACCGAGTTGATGTGCAGGGGTACGAGGTAATTGAGGTAGATATGTACAAAATCCTGGAATAAAGTGACTAAGCAACAGGATAGTAAATAAAACAGTAACAACAGCATATGCGATTATTAAAAAATAAAAACAATTGTCCAAAAAGGGTCCATTTTTTTATTTATTTCACCTTTATTTAACCAGGTAGGCTAGTTGAGAACAAGTTCTCATTTACAACTGCGACCTGGCCAAGATAAAGCATAGCAGTGTGAACAGACAACACAGAGTTACACATGGAGTAAACAATTAACAAGTCAATAACACAGTAGAAAAAAAGGGGAGTCTATATACAATGTGTGCAAAAGGCATGAGGAGGTAGGCAAATAATTACAATATTGCAGATTAACACTGGAATGATAAATGATCATGTACAGGTAGAGATATTGGTATGCAAAAGAGCAGAAAAGTAAATAAATAAAAACTGTGGGGATGAGGTAGGTGAAAATGGGTGGGCTATTTACCAATAGATTATGTACAGCTGCAGCGATCGGTTAGCTGCTCAGATAGCTGATGTTTGAAGTTGGTGAGGGAGATAAAGGTCTCCAACTTCAGCGATTTTTGCAATTCGTTCCAGTCACAGGCAGCAGAGTACTGGAACGAAAGGCGGCCGAATGAGGTGTTGGCTTTAGGGATGATCAGTGAGATACACCTGCTGGAGCGCGTGCTACGGATGGGTGTTGCCATCGTGACCAGTGAACTGAGATAAGGCGGAGCTTTACCTAGCATGGCCTTGTAGACGACCTGGAGCCAGTGGGTCTTGCGACGAATATGTAGCGAGGGCCAGCCGACTAGAGCATACAAGTCGCAGTGGTGGGTAGTATAAGGTGCTTTAGTGACAAAACGGATGGCACTGTGATAAACTGCATCCAGTTTGCTGAGAAGAGTGTTAGAAGCAATTTTGTAGATGACATCGCCGAAGTCGAGGATCGGTAGGATAGTCAGTTTTACTAGGGTAAGCTTGGCAGCGTGAGTGAAGGAGGCTTTGTTACGGAATAGAAAGCAGACTCTTGATTTGATTTTCGATTGGAGATGTTTGATATGGGTCTGGAAGGAGAGTTTGCAGTCTAGCCAGACACCTCGGTACTTATAGGTGTCCACATATTCAAGGTCGGAACCATCCAGTGTGGTGATGCTAGTCGGGCATGCGGGTGCAGGCAGCGATCGGTTGAAAAGCATGCATTTGGTTTTACTAGCGTTTAAGAGCAGTTGGAGGCCACGGAAGGAGTGTTGTATGGCATTGAAGCTCGTTTGGAGGTTAGATAGCACAGTGTCCAATGACGGGCCGAAAGTATATAGAATGGTGTCGTCTGCGTAGAGGTGGATCAGGGAATCGCCCGCAGCAAGAGCAACATCATTGATATATACAGAGAAAAGAGTCGGCCCGAGAATTGAACCCTGTGGCACCCCCATAGAGACTGCCAGAGGACCGGACAGCATGCCCTCCGATTTGACACACTGAACTCTGTCTGCAAAGTAATTGGTGAACCAGGCAAGGCAGTCATCCGAAAAACCGAGGCTACTGAGTCTGCCGATAAGAATATGGTGATTGACAGAGTCGAAAGCCTTGGCAAGGTCGATGAAGACGGCTGCACAGTACTGTCTTTTATCGATGGCGGTTATGATGTCGTTTAGTACCTTGAGTGTGGCTGAGGTGCACCCGTGACCGGCTCGGAAACCAGATTGCATAGCGGAGAAGGTACGGTGGGATTCGAGATGGTCAGTGACCTGTTTGTTGACTTGGCTTTCGAAGACCTTAGATAGGCAAGGCAGAATGGATATAGGTCTGTAACAGTTTGGGTCCAGGGTGTCTCCCCCTTTGAAGAGGGGGATGACTGCGGCAGCTTTCCAATCCTTGGGGATCTCAGACGATATGAAAGAGAGGTTGAACAGGCTGGTAATAGGGTTTGCGACAATGGCGGCGGATAGTTTCAGAAATAGAGGGTCCAGATTGTCAAGCCCAGCTGTTTTATAAGGGTCCAGGTTTTGCAGCTCTTTCAGAACATCTGCTATCTGGATTTGGGTAAAGGAGAAGCTGGAGAGGCTTGGGCGAGGAGCTGCGGGGGGGCCGGAGCTGTTGGCCGAGGTTGGAGTAGCCAGGCGGAAGGCATGGCCAGCCGTTGAGAAATGCTTGTTGAAGTTTTCAATAATCATGGATTTGTCGGTGGTGACCGTGTTCCCTAGCCTCAGTGCAGTGGGCAGCTGGGAGGAGGTGCTCATGTTCTCCATGGACTTCACAGTGTCCCAGAACGTTTTGGAGTTGGAGCTACAGGATGCAAACTTCTGCCTGAAGAAGCTGGCTTTAGCTTTCCTGACTGACAATGCAGATAGTTAAAGATGCACTATGCAGAAATCTCTCCGCAATTACCTGGTTGCTAATATTCTAAAAGTTTGCCTAATTTCAGTTTGTGACAAAACAAGCATTCATTGTGTTGAGTATCATTGTACAATTCTTTTCATTTAACCTTTATTTAACTAGGCAAGTCAGTTAAGAACAAAGTCTCATTTACAATGACGGCCTAGGAACAGCATAGAAATATCTCACATAGAACATGTCTACTGCTTCTTAGACTTGCGTTCAATGAGTATGACAGATCTATAACTCACATTTCTATGTGCATTTTGTGCGGTTGCCCAAAAAGTTGTATATTGTAGCTTTAACCAAATATCTACCAGAACGGACTATTTAGCAGTCATATGGCTTGGGGGGTAGAAGCTGTTCAGGGTCCTGTTGGTTCCAGACTTGGTGCATTGGTACCGCTTGCCGTGCGGTAGCAGAGACAACAGTCTATGACTTGGGTGGCTTTGACAATTTTTAGGGCCTTCCTCTGACACCACCTGGTATAGAGGTCCTGGATGGCAGGGAGCTCGGCCCCAGTGATGTACTGGGCTGAACGCACTACCCTTTGTAGGGCCTTGCGGTCGGACACCAAGCATTTACCATACCAAGCGGTGATGCAGCCAGTCAAGATGCTCTCAATGGTGCAGCTGTAGAAAGTTTTGAGGATCTGAGGGCCCATGCCAAATCACTTCCACCTCCTGAGGGGGAAGAGGTGTTGTCAGGTGTGTGTGTGTGTGTGTGGACCATGATAGATCCTTAGTAATGTACTGAGGAACTTGAAGCTCTCGACCCGCTCCACTACAACCCTGTCAATGTGAATGGGGGCGTGCTTGGCTCTCCGTTTTCCTGTGGTCCATGATCAGCTCCTTTGTCTTGCTGATGTTGAAGGAGAGATGTTGTCAAGGGCACCACACTGCCAGTTCTCAGACCTCTTCCCTATAGTCTCATCGTGATCGGTGATCAGGTCTACCACCGTCGTGCCATCAGCAAACTTAATGATGGTGTTGGAGTTGTGCGCAGCCAAGCAGTCTTAGGGTGAACAGGGAGTACAGGAGGGGACTAATCTGAAACTGGACCCTGGAATTCCTGAGGGGCCCCCGTGTTGAGGGTCAGCATGGCGGAAGTATTGTTGCCTACACTCACCACCCGGGGGTGGCCCGTCACGAAGTCCAGGGTCCAGTTTCAGATGGAGGTGGTCAGTCCCAGGGTCCTTAGCTTAGTGATGAGCTATCGTTATTAATGCTGAGCTGTAGTCAATTAACAGCATTCTCACATAGGTGTTCCTCTTGTTGAGGTGGGAGAGGGCAGTGTGGGGTGCAATATAGATTCTGTCATCGGTGGATCTGTTGGAAGTGTGCGAATTGTAGTGGGTCCAAGATGTCTGGGATGATAGTGTTGATGTGAGCCATGACCAGCCTTTAAAAGCATTTAATATCTATAGATGTGAGTTCTACAGGGCAATAGTCATTTAGACAGGTTACCTTGGCGCTCTTTGGCACAGGGACTATGGTGGTCTGCTTGAAACATGTAGGTACTACAGACTGGTCCAAGGAGAAGTTGAAACTTTCAGTGAAGACACTTGCCAGCTGGTCAATGCATGCTCTGAGTATGTGTCCTGGTAAGCTGTCTGGCCCTGTGGCCTTGTGAATGTTAACCTGTTTAAAAGTCTTACATTGACATCGGAGAATGTGATCACACATTTATCCGAAACAGCTGGTGCTTTCATGCATGGTTCAGTGTTGCTTGCGAACATAGAAGGCATTTGGCTTGTCTGGTAAGCTCACCTCACTGGGCATCTCTGTGATACACTACAAAGTATGTGGACACCTGCTAGTCGAACATTTCAATCCAAAATCATGGGCACTAATATGGAGTTGGTCCCACCTTTGCTACTATAACAGTCTCCACTCTTCTGCGAATGCTTTCCACTAGATGTTGGAACATTGATGCATGGTCTTGCTTCCATTCAGCCACGAGCTGAATGGCCTAGCTCGCAGTCGGCATTCCAATTCATCCCAAAGATGTTCAATAGGGTTAAGGTCAGGGCTCTGTGCAGGCCAGTCAAGTTCTTCCACGCAGATCAACAAATCACTTCTGTATGGAGCTTGCTTTGTGCACAGGGGCATTGACATGCTGAAACAGGAAAGGGCCTTCCCCAAACAGTAGCCACAAAGTTGGAAGCACAGAATCGACTATAATGTCATTGTATGCAGTAGTGTTAAGATTTAGCTTCACTGGAGCGTTCTCCTGGCATCTGCCAAACCCAGATTCGTCCGTCGAGTGCCAGATGGTGAAGTGTGATTGATCACTCCAGAGAACACGTTTCCACTGTTCCAGAGTGCAACGGGGGCAAGCTTTACACCACTCCAGCTGACGCTTGGCATTGTGATCTTAGGCTTATGTGTTGCTGCTCGGCCATGGAAACCCATTTCATGAATCTCCCAACAAACTGGTTGCTTCCAGAGGCAGTTTGGAACTTGGTAGTGAGTGTTGCAACCGAGGACAGACCATTTTTTACACGCTTCAGCACTTGGCAGTCCCATTCTGTGGCCTACCACTTCGTGGCTAAGCCGTTGTTGCTGCTCATCAGTTCCACTTCACAACAACAGCACTTACAGTTAACCAGGGCAGAAATTTGATGAACTGACTTTTTGGAAAGGTGGCATCCTATGACGGTGCCACGTTAACAATCACTGAGCTCTTCAGTAAGGCCATTCTACTGCCAATGTTTGTCTATGGAGACTGTATGGCTGTGTGCTCAATTTTATACACCTGTCAGGTGTGGCTGAAACAGCCAAATCCACTCATTTGAAGGGGTGTCCACATACTTTTGTATATCTAGTGTAGTTTTGTCAGGGTGCCCACACATCAGCCCCTCTCAGGCCACCTCTTTCACTAATTGTGCTTTGATATACAGTACAAATATCAGCCATTACAATGACTGTTCAAGTACATTTCACTTCAATGATTCTGAATCATCTCAATCTAAAACAGAGATTTGCATTGTTTCATCAATCCAATGTATTACATACCGTATACAGTACACGTAAACTTGACATTGGTGTGCTTCAGTTACAATCTTATTGCTAGATTCACAACACAATGATACATACAGTATGTGCTATGAAAGTTAGTGGCTGATTAGTGGCTAGGACACAATCAGATCCTTTGCGTGAATAACTACCACGCATAATTAAAACAGTCAGTGAAATAAGACTTATAATAAATATGGAAACTTTAAGGCATATAAATATGATATACCCAAGTCTGTTAAAATAGTCATTACAACCTAATGTACATAATGAAAAACATTAATTGGCATTTGTAAGCTAATTCCATCTTATAACAGGTTTGTGCTTTGTGTTCCTCTTCATGACCTTTACGTAAGGCCGACCATATTACACAAGAGGTTGGTGGCACCTGAATTGGGGAAGAGGAGCTCCTGGTAATGGCTGGAGCAGAATGAGTGCAATAGTATCAAATACTGTCAAACTGTATAACAACGTTAGAAAATACCATAACCTTGCTCTGAACAAAACAGTAAAAAAAATCCATGTGTTTAAGTATAAAAGTACAATTCCTATGATTGCATTGCAACTTTAAAAAACAATACAGCATGATTGTCTATCAATGGATCGACCTCCGATTCTGAAATGGTTACTAATTCACAAACAAAAAGCTGTAAAAGACCTGGCATCAACCAAATTGTCATCTTCAAAGTATTGGATTCCAACAAATATTCCTGACTCTTTTTGATAGTTCAGACACGTTCCTATACCAATGGTCATCATCCCCTTCTGCAGGTTTTGTTACACCAGTTTCACCAGCGACTTCCTTGCTGTGACTGAAACTTCCTATTCTTCAGGTACTGTTTCACCTCTTCCACCTCAGTAGGGCCCATGCTCTGGTCCACGCCTGGTGCCAACTTATAGCTCAACGGAGACACAATGTACCCGTTGCGGTACAGACAGACCTGCTTGCACATCTCAAAGCAGCTGAAGAGAAGGCCAAAGTATGGAACAATCTGAGGAGGAAAAACAGATAAATTGCTTTTGAAGGGGCTCTATAAAATGTGAAGAGCTAGGTTAAAATCTGCCCTGGTAGTAGGACCTGGTTATGATCTTCTTGTCTACAAAGTACACAATTTACTTGGTAGACTGATTATGAGAGGAGATTTTAGATCAGTAAAAGAAACAACTCCTTTGCCATCATGAAAAGCCATTTGGAGATGATAGATGAGAGCACTGCATGCTGTTCTAGGATCCGACCCACGTCTGCCAGCTTGTAATAACCCTGTTATAAATTACCCACAAAGCGCATCTCTCTCTCAATGTCCATCTCCCAAGTTATGGGCCATTCTACTGTTTCACTCTGATATAAAAATGGCATTGTTTGATAAATGTGCATTGGCTGTATATTACTATATCTATTACTGCATTATATCTACAGCAGACAAGACTGAGGAGGACTGGAATAGGGTCGGGGTAGAGCGCAATAAATCATTACAGTAATAGGCTAATGTATTAAAAAAAATGGGAACATGACTTAGGTGGTCCTACCTTGACCATGTTGGCTGTGATGCCACTCCACAGTGTCAGGATGCCCTTGTTTCTGATCACCTGCCTGAAGCAGTCCAACATTCCAGTGAAGTGGATATCAGCGCCGCCATAATGGGGGAGCCGAGGGTTCTGGGCCTGGCGAGAGAAAGAGAGGACAAACATTCCTGAATAGATGTGTTTTGACACTCCATTATGTCGTGAGAGATTTCCAGTTACTAGGAAAGTGACCCTAGAGTGCACCAGTATAAAATAAATGCATTTAGGATAAATGAATGACAGATATTTGGGACAAACTCATAAGCATGTGATCCAAGTAGTGACCCACATGAAAAAAAAAACTATGGTTTAAATGCTGTAGTATTACTATATTATTCACTGTAGTGTTTTTTTGCGGACTTTACTGTAGCATTTACTG
This sequence comes from Oncorhynchus masou masou, assembly GCF_036934945.1. Classification (NCBI taxonomy): domain Eukaryota; kingdom Metazoa; phylum Chordata; class Actinopteri; order Salmoniformes; family Salmonidae; genus Oncorhynchus; species Oncorhynchus masou. The sequence continues at coordinate 60,010,214 of NC_088243.1, read as the reverse complement.
TAGTGTTTTTGCAGAAATTACTATTTACTGTAGTTTTTTTGCAGACATGACTAGTATACTGTATTATTTACTGTAGTGTTTTTGCAGACATGACTGTAGTATAAAGAATGGCACTGAGATGTATAGCTAAGACTGCACTCAACAAACTACAGTTAAAGTCGGAAGTTTACATACACTGAGGTTGGAGTCATTAAAATTTGTTTTTCAACCACTCCACAAATTTCTTGTTAACAAACTAAGTTGGTGAGGACATCTACTTTGTGCATGAAAAGTAATTTTTCCAACAATTGTTTACAGACATTATTTCACTTAATCACAATTCCAGCGGTTCAGAAGTTTACATACACTAAGTTGACTGTGCCTTAGAAGCTTCTGGTAGGCTAATTGACATCATTTGGGTCAATTGGAGGTGTACCTGTGAATGTATTTCAAGGCCTACCTTCAAACTCAGTGCCTCTTTGCTTGACAACATGGGAAAATCAAAAGAAATCAACCAAGACTGTAGACCTCCACAAGTCTGGTTCATCCTTGTGAGCAATTTCCAAATGCCTTAAGGTACCACATTCATCTGTACAAACAATAGTATGCAAGTATAAACACCATGGGACCACGCAGCCGTCATACCGCTCAGGAAGGAGACTCGTTCTGTCTCCTAGAGATGAACGTACTTTGGTGCGAAAAGTGCAAATCAATCCCATAACAAGAGCAAAGGACCTTGTGAAGATGCTGGAGAAAACAGGTACAAAAATATCTATATCCACAGTAAAACGAGTCCTATATCGACATAACCTGAAAGGCCATTCAGCAAGGAGGAAGCCACTGCTCCAAAACCGCCATAAAAAGCCAGTACAGTTTGCAACTGCACATGGGTGTAAAAGATCTGTCCACGCCCTGGTCGATATATATTGTGTTTGTCTTTATTTATTTGGTCAGGCCAGGGTGTGACATGGGTTTATTGTGGTATGTTTTGTCTTGGGGTTTTGTTAGGTATTTGGTGTGTGGTTTAGTGGGGGTATCTAGCATAGTCTATGGCTGTCTGGAGTGGTTCTCAATCAGAGGCAGGTGTTTATCATTGTCTCTGATTGGGAACCATATTTAGGCAGCCATATTCTTTGAGTGTTTCGTGGGTGATTGTTCCTGTCTCTGTGTTTACCAGATAGGCTTTTACGTTCCGTTTGTTGTTTTTGTATTGTTCGTGTTTTTTCAACGTCATTAAACATGTCTCAAAAATACCACGCTGCATTTTGGTCCGCTTCTCCTTCGACAGACGAGAACCGTTACAGAATCACCCACCACAACGGGACCAAGTGGCGTGGTAACAGGCAACAGCAACAGCAGGAGCAACAAAGAGAGGAATGGAGATGGGAGGACGAATTGGACGGAGAAGGACCCTGGGCTGAGCCTGGAGAATATCGCCGCCGCAAAGAAGATCTGGAGGCGAAGAAAGCGGAGAGGCGCCGGTATGAAGAGGCAGCAAGGCGACGCGGATGGAAGCCCGAGAGTCAGCCCCAAAAATGTCTTGGGGGGAGGCTCAGGGAGAGTGTGGCAGAGTCAGGAGTCAGACCTGAGCCAACTCTCCCTGTTTATCGTGAGGAGCCAAGGAGGAGACCAGAACCAGAGCCGGTGTTGGAGGTGAGTGAAGCAGAGACTGTGAAGGAGTTAATGGGGAAATTGGAGGAGAGAGAAATGAGGGAGTTGCTGTGTTGGTGCTTTTTGCATGGAATTCGCCCGACGGAGCGTGTCGGGGATTTGATGGCACCTGGGTCAGCGCTCCATACTCGTCCTGAGGTGCGTGTTAGTCGGCTGGTGAAGTTGGTGCCAGCCTCACGCACCAGGCCTCCTGTGCACCTTCCTAGCCTTGCACGTACTGTGCCAGCACTGCTCTCAAGATCTCCAGTATGCCTTCACGGTCTAGCCCATCCTGTGCCACCTCCACACACCAGCCCTCCGGTGGCAGCTCCCCGCACCAGGCTTCCTGTGCGTGTCCCCGCCCAGTACCACCAGTGCCAGCACCACGCATCAGGCCTACAGTGTGCCTCGCCTCTCCTGCGCTGCCGGAGTCTCCTCTCCTGTTCAGTGCTGCCGGAGCCCTTCTCTCCTGCGCTGCCGGAGTCTCCTGCCTGTCCAGCGCAGCCAGAGCCTTCCTCCTCTACAGCGTTGCCGGAGTCTCCTGCCTGTTTAGCGCAGCCAGAGTTGTCAGTCTTCATGGAACAGCCAGAGCCTCCAGTCTGCATGGAGCAGCCAGAGCTGTCAGTCTGCATGGAGCAGCCAGAGCTGCCAGTGTGCAAGGAGCCGCCAGAGCCGCCAGTCTGCATGGAGCAGTCAGAGCCGCCAGTCAGCATGGCGCAGCCAGAGCCGTCAATCTGCCAGGATCCGCCAGTCAGCCAGACTCTTCCAGATCCGCCAGTCAGCCAGACTCTTCCAGATCCGCCAGTCAGCCAGACTCTTCCAGATCCGCCAGTCAGCCAGACTCTTCCAGATCCGCCAGACTCTTCCAGATCCGCCAGACTCTTCCAGATCCGCCAGTCAGCCAGGATCCGCCAGACTCTTCCAGATCTGCCAGTCAGCCAGACTCTTCCAGATCCGCCAGTCAGCCAGGATCTTCCAGATCTTCCAGATCCGCCAGGATCTTCCAGATCTTCCAGATCTTCCAGATCCGCCAGGATCTTCCAGATCTTCCAGATCCGCCAGGATCTTCCAGATCCGCCAGGATCTTCCAGATCCGCCAGTCAGCCAGGATCTTCCAGATCCGCCAGTCAGCCAGGATCTTCCAGATCCGCCAGTCAGCCAGGATCTTCCAGATCCGCCAGTCAGCCAGGATCTTCCAGATCCGCCAGTCAGCCAGGATCTTCCAGATCCGCCAGGATCTTCCAGATCCGCCAGTCAGCCAGGATCTTCCAGATCCGCCAGGATCTTCCAGATCCGCCAGGATCTTCCAGATCCGCCAGTCAGCCAGGATCTGCCAGAACCGCCAGCCAGCCAGGATCTGCAGGGTCCAACTACCTGCCTGAGCTTCCCCTCAGTCCCGAGCTTCCCCTCAGTCCCGAGCTTCCCCTCAGTCCCGAGCTTCCCCTCAGTCCCGAGCTTCCCCTCAGTCCCGAGCTTCCCCTCATTCCCGAGCTGGCAATGCTACCAAATACTAATTGAGTGTATGTACATTTCTGACCTACTGGGAATGTGATGAAAGAAATAAAAGCTGAAATAAATCACTCTACTATTATTCTGACATTTCACATTCTTAAAATAAAGTGGTGATCCTAACTGGCCTAAAACATGGACTTTTTGCTAGGATTAAATGTCAGGAATTGTGAAAAACTGAGTTTAAATGTATTTGGCTAAGGTGTATGTAAACCTCTGATTTCAACTGTATATATGGCTGTAAGTCAACAAGAAAAAGCTCATCCAAAGGGAGCACTCCTAGTGGCCGGTGATTTTAATGCAGGAAAACTTACATCCGTTTTGATCTAATTTCTGCATCGACAAAGCTATCTCACAGTCCAATCGATGTAAAAATTCTAACGAAAGCACTACATGATGAGGGATACAAGGGTGTAGTGTTGTATTCTACAGTGCACTGGCACAGCGGTCTAAAGCACTGCATCTCAGTGCAAGAGGTGTCACTACAGTCCCTGGTTCGATTCCAGGCTGTATCACACCCGACCATGATGTATCACACCCGACCATAGGGTGGCGTACAATTGGCCCAGCGTCGTCCTGGTTTGGCCGTCATTGTAAATAAGAATGTTCTTAACTGACTTGCCTAGTTAAAAAAAATTAAATTATGTACTAAAGAATTCCATAGTAAGTAATATAGTGTTCTATAGTAAACTGTAGTATTTTTTATGTGGGGAGAGAGACTATGGAATGAATGGAATGATTTTATGAATGGAAATTCCTGACATTTACGAAAATTGCTCATACCGGGATCTGTGCTTCAGGACATTTGTAACTTGGATGTCACATAACTAGCTATATCCTGACTGCAGCACAGAAGTAATTCATTACAATGACTCTTCACTCAATTGAATATAAGTGAAACCAAATTAACTGAACAAATGTGGGTGTGATCTCAGTACTCTTACAGACAGGACATCGGTATCTTACAAGTTCCAAAACACACTGTAATTTCCTTTTGTCAAGCATGAACCACTCCACCTTGGAGGGCACTTTAATCCATGAGAATAACCATCCCCCAAAGACAACACACTTCCAGTCACGACAGGCTGAGTTTGTTAAGGAAATGCTATGTTACTGGCTGGCTGAAGAAACAAGAACTGCACCCATGCTTTAAGCTTCCTTAAAAATATTTGCTTGTGGGTTGTGTCATCCGTTTCTAATTGAACTTATTGTTTAGGCCCCAAAAAATCTGATATACTTCTATACAAAACATGAACAAAATATATTTCTTAATTCTGTGTGTCTGAAACTAGACAGAGGGAATTAAAGAGAGGTGCAGTTTGTCTTATGGAGTGAGACTGTGCTTTGTCCACTGTGTGATAGTTGTCAGCTATATTTAGAGAGATTCTCTATAGTGCAGGCAGACCCTGAACAGCATTCACATTCTCAGCTGCCACAACACCTTGTGGTCACTAATAATAAATTGATAAAAACGGATGTAGTATTCTGTCCTTCATAGAAGTCCTATTGAACCCTGTGTCCTCTCATACATACAGAGAAGGACATGTGAGGGGAGACATGAACTCATACATCAGCCCAATGTATGGTATGTGCCAATAACTATGGTCCGTTATTGTAGTTTAAAGTCTATGAAGATGAATTATTAGTCTTAGTCACGCTTTGAAAGTTTAAACTATCTATTTTATAAGTTTGTATGTTGCATTTTGTTTAGAAAGTAGAAAAAAAACACATCCACTGGTAGGCTACTTTATCAAGGGCAAGTGTTTTGCTGTGTAAGGACAAGTTTTTTACTGCCTGCATGTACTTGTCAGAGGTACCTGTAAAAATGTGTACAAATGCACCACCATATGGACAGATGTGGTATTACCAAACTGGGTGTGTCTCATATAATTGCCCAATGAGTTGAGCGCACTTACCTGCATTTTCCTTTTCACAGTTTCAAAGGGGTAGGAGAGGGTTTGGGCCACTCCTGCGGCTATGCAGCCATTGATGAAGTTCTGTAGGGCAGTGAACCGGAATTGGGGCTTCCGCCACAGCTTGTCCAAGTTGATGTAGACTGCATAGCAACCAATAGAGAAGGGAAATGCACCTGTTGCAGAATAGATCCACAGTTACTAGCTATGTCAACACTGCCCCATAGAAAAACGTATCATCATGATATAAATATTCTGTTTGGCTGTTCCAAATTTCAAACAACAAAAATCTGTAAGAAATGTGTTTCACAAGTAAGCAGACTAGACAAACTTTATGTAGAGTGATACAACAAGTTATACTAAATCATTGTTTGGCTTTTCTTAGGAATATCTTTCTCCACATTTCTGTAGTATACAGAGATAAGTGCCTACCGAGGATTGTGAGAGAGAAGCCCCTGTAGAGTGCTCGAAGGCCTTCGGTCTGGTATATCTTGGAAAGCGTGTGGACCACCCCCCTGTAGGTAGGCTCTCTGCAGTTCTGAGCTATGAGGCGGGTCTCTGCCACCTCCAGAGGGTACGTGGCCAACGCTGCACTTATACCAGCTAGCCCACCAGCAAAAATGGCCCTCCACTGAGAGACGTAGCCCAATTCATCCATATGGAGGTGGACGATCCTGGAAAGTCAAGAACACAGAGGTCAATGTTTTGGTTCTTAATTATCTTTATAAAGGAGCCTATCTGAAAATATATAAAAGTCTGGCAAACTTGACTTAATAAATATTCACTTTGAGTCAAGAAAGGAGAGGAGCTGCCCTCTTCTTGGAACCCCTGCGTGGAACACGATGTACATAACATTTCCCTGGCGAGCGGGGCAGGGTTCGTGTTTACATGTGCCCATGTACTGACGCGTGAGGTCTTACTGTCAGCGCTTGCATTAGAAAACACCATGTACCATATATCCTCAGTTACCATGGCATGGTCGAATGGGAGTACAACAACCATAAACGTCAAGAAGTTAGACATGACTACCTCTGCGTTTGTTTGGATATGAAGTGACACCATACTCGGATGAGTTTTAAGAGCAGTCTGATTGGACAATGATAGAAGGCGTGTCTCACAAGAATCTTAAAAACAACGGAAGTGAATTGGATGGAAATGTGTGGCACTAACGTTAGCTATACGAGTTCCGCAGACGACGTCTAAGTAATCATAATATGTATTTGCAAATATGTCAACCCAGTATAAAGACGTAGGGTGTTTGGGACAAAAGATAGTATCAGCCTGGTTGAATATAGCCAACTAGCATGATAATTAAATCAACTATACTGCTAGCTAGCTGTAACGTTATAGCCAGATAGTAGCAACCTAGCTACTTGTCTAAGATTAACGTTTTCATAACTCAGAAACAACACACCAAATTGCTTATTCACTCACTGTTTGTATGTTGACAAATGGACGGCGCTGTAAGGAAACAGGCGGAGACAGGAGACGAGGTTCCCCTTCCAAAATCCTCGTATGCCTTCTTTCTGGTAGACTACAAGAAAGCTGCGGAAAAAGCCTTTTTTACAGTGAAATGTGCCCACTTGACTCTTGATTTTCACCACCTCCAGGGGCGACGTGACAGTTTTACTGAAAACTCCCGCAAAACCAACGCACATGAAGCCCTGAGAACTTGTCAGTCTGTCATCTGGTTTAACTGTTGCCATTATTACTCTGAATATGTAATTTATGTAACCAATGTTCCGCAGCCGATGCTGCTACCTCATCGGTAGGTCTATATTGTATGTAGGACCAGCAGCACATATTGTTTATCATCCGGTGTCCTGATTCCTGTCACGTTGCTCTGAGGGGAGGAGGTACTGCGTGCACTGGGCATGGGGACGTCTACGGTTCTCTTTCCAGGAAAATGTTTGGCCCCTGGTGGCTATTAATGTATATATGTAGGCTAACGTTACAAGTGGTGCGCGGGTCAGCTGTTTGTTCACCGCAATTGCTAACCAATCCGCAACCGCCTGACTATGTGATACAGTGAAAATCTGAGGCCTGCACCCGACCCTAACCCTCTAATTTATTAAATGCTCTGTAGGCTACAGTCAGAGACGGGGGAACCATTTTTTGACAGTGGTGCGTTCTTATTTTGTTGCCTGATTTACTGTAGATATGTTTACGCATATAATTTCCGACATTTTTGTACCCTATTTGTTAGTCAACTTGTCTATATCCTAGTTACATGCAGCGTATCTTCTGCCATTATATCTTGCCCTAGAATACTGCATAAACCCTTGCTCACCAGAATAATGTCATAAATCGATAGAATGACCAACCGCCCTTCACCCACACAATATTTAATGACCCTAAACCCGCGGCTATGCGCGTTATGAGTCAACCAGCATCAGTAACATCCCGCCTATTGTTGGCTACTTTACTATCTTATATGATTTAAAAATTCATGAAAACCTGAGCACGTGGTAGTAGGTCAAATTTAGCTGCCCGTAGTATGGCCATAAGATCATCAGAGGTTCATATATTTAATTTCTTAATAATACTTTAATTTAAGAATTATTTAACCCGAAAAGCACATAATTTCAAAACCGCTTTTTTTTATCCTTCTGAAGTTTTAGGACTTTGTAAAGCAACTAGTTACCAACCCCCAAAACATGTATCATGATTTCAGTGTTATGGAGGAATTACATATAATATCTAGTTGTGCGTGTTAGTATGAAAATGTGCCAAAAATGCAGAATCAATAGTCAACTTTGTGATAAAAGCACCAACTTTGGCACAGAGATGTATGTATCCTGGAAAGGTATACAGTGAGCTACAAAAGCATTGGGACAGGGACACATTTTCTGTTGTTTTGGCTATGCACTCCAGCACTTTGCAAATGACACAATGACTATGAGGTTAAAGTGCAGACTGTTAGCTTTAATTTGAGGGTATTTAATTCCATATTGGATAGTCCCCCCATTTTAGGAGACCAAAAGTATTGAGACAAATTCAATTAAATGCTTATTAAAAATTGTTGGATGCTTTGCTGTTTGTTTTGGTTGTGTTTCAGATTATTTTGTTCCCAATAGAAATGAATGGTAATTATGTATTGTGTCATATTTGTAGTCCCTTTTACTGTAAATAAGAATAGAATATGTTTCAAAACACTACTACATTAATGTGGATGCTATCGTGATTACAGAAAGTCATGCTTGAATTGTAAATAATGATGAGTGAGAAAGTTAGAGGCATGAATATCATACCCCCCAACCACCCCTATTGTTGTAATGGTGAGAGGTTAGCATGTCTTGGGGGTATGATTTTTGTGCGTCTGTAACTTTTACAGTAAGTTGAGTAATCTTTTATACTTAACAAAAATATAAACATATCATGCAACAATTTCAAATATTTTACTGAGTTAAAGTTGATATAAGGAAATCAGTCAATTAAAAAAAAAATTAGGATCTAATCTATGGATTTCACATGACTGGGCAGGGGCCTTTGAGGGCATAGGCCCACCCACATGGCAGCCAGGCCCAGCCCATTAGAATGAGTTTTTTTCACACAAAAGGGCTTTATTACAGACAGAAATACCCCCACCCCTCAGACGATCCCACAGATAAAGAAGCCGGATGTGAGCGTCCTGGGCTGGCGTGGTTACACATGATCTGCGGTTGGGCATACTGGTTGGGCATACAAATTCTCTAAAACGACATTGGAGGCAGTTTATGGTAGAGAAATTAACATTAAATTCTCAGGCAACCACTCTGGTGGACATTGCTGCTGTCAGCATGTCAATAACACGCTCCCTCAAAACTTGGCATTGTGTTGTGTGACAAAACGGCACATTTTAAAGTGGCTTTTTTTTGTACCCAGCACAAGGTGCACCTGTGTAATGATCATGCTGTTTAATCAGCTTCTTGATATGCCACACCTGTCAGGTAGGTGGATTATCTTGGCTAAGGAGAAACGCTCACTAACAGGGATGTTAACAAATTTGTGCATGAAATTTGAAAGAAGTAAGCTTTTTGTGCATAGTGAACATTTCTGGGAGTTTTTATTTCAGCTCATGAGACATGGGACCAACACATATTTTTGTTTAGTGTAGATGCAACAGGAACTGAGTTGATAGCCTATAGCATTCCATAGATAGAGCATAAAGTCTGATGTCACCGGCATCCATATCGCTTAAATTGACCATATCGTTGGCCATTTTAGTTCGTACCCGGTATGTCAGATTAGCTCAATAGCCAATTTCGCAGCCTATGAGTGTCAAGACAACACAACACTCTGAATGAATGAATGACAGACACATTTTCATTACAAAGGGAAAGTGGGATACCTAGTCAGTTGTACAACTGAATGCCTTCAACTGAAATGTAAGTGGCAATGGATGTAATTGATCAAACTACAGTATCTGTTAAAAACATGAAAACATATAAAAAGTATATTTTGAAACATACATTTTTATATAAATCTGATTTGAAAATATATGCATATTTTGGGTAATTGAAACCATTTACTTGTGTTACAATAGGTTAATTAATAAAATAACATCTGTTACTGTTTGACAGAAAGTGTATTTTTGCCCTCACTTCCAACTTGGGGTCAGAAATGTCCTCTGTTGTTGCTTTTAGAGGTCGAAATATGTGCTTTTAGGGTTAAATGATCTACAAACTCCATTGTTCACAGGATACATATAAGATTCATGAAGGGGTTCAGTTTGCCAGTGACTAGTTATTACAGCCACAAAGTCATAAACCCCTCCTATTTCTACAATGTGATTTAAACCTAACCATAACCTTAAATTAAGACCAAAAAGCACATTTTTGTTTTCAATCATTTTTAAGATATAGCCAATTTCTGTGGCTGTCGTAACTAGTGGAAAGAGTTCAGCTTCCACTTATGATCAATTAATATACTTATTTAAAAGACCACTAGGGGGTGGTCTAAGCCCAGTAACCTCATGCAGTGGAACTCTATGCAGCCAGTCACTTGCATCAGATTACAGGTTGCATGGTTCTATCCCCTGTCCCCAAAGCACAGTACCCTGTTCTTTGTTTTTGTCACAAGATGGCACACTCAGAGCACACAATCCTATATAATAAGAGCTTTTTCTGGTGCCAGGAGGCCATTCCCAAAACTCCAGAAAATCCATGAGGTTATTAACAGTTTACTCTCATATATTCTGAGTATGGTATGCATTAATACAATCTACTACAGTATAGTTGACTGGTAACAATTTTGCTGTGGTGGTAGTTTTTTGAATAATCCTCCCCTTGTGTATTGATCATGCATGTCATAGAAATGTCATATGATTCCTTTCTACATTAATTATTATTTGGGTTTAGGTAGGAAAACTTTGAATTAAAGGTGAAAAGTTCATGATTGTCCAAGACATTCCCATTTTCATATTTAGTTGGAACCCTCTATACATTGGCCATACATATACCTCCACTCTCCCTCATCTCTCTCTCTCCTATTTACCAACAGGGTCTTGTAGTTCCTTTCCTGTTAAGGCCCATGTTTGTTTTCTGCCTGTGTCCCCTGCTGGGCTGACAACCTCAGCTGCCTGTGAAGAGCCCACCTCCTGTCGGTGGCTGGGCCACTTGGCTCATTCACAAAGGCTACTGGAATAACAGAACCCTCCAGAGGAAATGACAGCCTGTTCAAAAGAGGTTTCTCCCCCCTCTTGCTCCTCCTTGCTCTGGGTCTTCACCGGGGGTGAGGCAGGGTGTGGTTGGGTGGGTGAGGGGGAATACTGTTTACCACTAAATGCTGAGCTTCTGATCTTGATGAAAATGGGGACAAAGAGGATAAACCTAGATTATGGATGATCAATTAAAGTAAAATGGTTCACTTGTTCATATTGATATGGAAATGTTGTAGATAGACAAATACACTATATATACAAAAGTGTATGGACACCCCTTCAAATGAGTGGATTCGGCTATTTCAGCCACACCCGTTGCTGACAGGTGTATGAAATCGAGCAGAAAGCCAGGAAATCTCCAGAGAGAAATATTGACAGTAGAATGGAAGGTATACTTGTGGTTAGAGCATTGGGCCAGTAACCGAAAGGTTCCTAGATCAAATCCCCGAGCTGACAAGGTAAAAATCTGTAGTTCTGCCCCTGAACAAGCCAGTTAAACCCACTGTTCCTAGGCCGTCATTGTAAATAAGAATTTGTTCTTAACTGACTTGTTAAATAAAGGTAAAATAAATACTGAAGAGCTCAGTGATTGTCATAGAATGCTACCTTTCCAACAAGTCAGTTTGTAAAATTTCTGCCCTGCTAAAGCTGCCCCGGTCATCTGTAAGTGCTGTTATTGTGAAGTGGAAACGTCTCGGAGCAACAACGGCTTAGCAGCGAAGTGGTAGACCACAAGCTCATAGAGCGGGACCGCTGAAGCTTGAAGCATGGCTTCGGTTGCAACACTCACTACAGAGTTTCAAACGGCTTCTGGAAGCAACGTCAGCACAATAACTGTTCGTCAGGACCTTCATGAAATGGGTTCCATGGCCGAGCAGCCACACACAATCTAAGATCACCATTCGCAAAAGCCAAGCATCGGCTGGAGTTGTGTAAAGCTTGCCGATATTGGACTTTGGAGCAGTGCAAATGCGTTCTCTGGAGTGATGAATCACGCTTCACCATCTGGCAGTCCGACAGATGAATCTAAGTTTTGGCAGATGCCAGGAGAATGCTACCTACCCCAATACATAGTGGCAACTGTAAAATTTGGTGGAGGAGGAATAATGGTCTGGGGCGGTTTTTCATGGTTCCGGCTAAGCCCTTAGCTCCAGTGAAGGGAAATCTTAACACTACAGTATACAGTGACATTCTAGACGATTCTGTGCTTCCAACTTTGTGGCAACAGTTTGGGGAAGGCCCTTTCCTGTTTCAGCATGACAATGAACCCGTGCACAAAGCGAAGTTCATACAGAAGTGGTTAGTCGAGATCGGTGTGGGAGAACTTGACTGGCCTGCACAGAGCCCTGACTTCAACCCCATCGAACACCTTCGGGATGAATTGGAACACCGACTGCGAGCCTGGCCTAATAGCCCAACATCAGTCCTGACCTCACTAATGGTCTTGTGTCTGAATGGAACTAAGTCCCAGCAGCCATGTTCTAACATCTAGTGGAAAGCCTTCCAGAAGAGTGGAGTCTGTTATAGCAGCAAAGGGGGGACCAACTCCATATTAATGCCCATGGTTTTGGAATGAGATGTTTGACGAGCAGGTGTCCACAGACTTTTGGTCATGTAGTGTATAATTGGTTCATATCATTAAGTAGGGAACCGATAGTAAGTCACCAAATGCCTTTTTGAAGTCAACATAAACTATTTTAATTTCTACAGGCAGTAAGTGCCTTTGTTGGAGATCGACAGGAGTCATGCTTGAAATAGTTTCGCACTCAAATGACGTCTCAGCCTGAGAAGGCGCTCGGTTTCAGAGGTTCTCCTCTTGACTGTGTCACCTTGCTCCAACTGAAGAATGTCAGAGTGGGAATGAGAATTTTCCCTGGTCCCAAGAGCAATAAAAGACCCAGTGCTTCCTTTGAAAGTGCTAGGAAAAAACCCTTTGATCTCACTGTCATATGCATGTGGTTCCTAATACAAGATAATGGGCTGGCTTTCTTGAAAGATAAGTGGTGTGAAGTGTGTGTGCTGCATCTTATCAATTAGGGCCTGAGCGATTTCACAGGACACCCAGGGTATGTGTTGCCACACGGTCTCCACTGCCTGGACAGCAGTGTCATTTGGTGTCCATTCTTTCCCCCTCGCTCACAATGTCATCCCCCACAGCCCTTTGTATGGGATAGGGATAGAGCACTGGCTCTATCCTGTATGTCTACACCTAGTGCCCTCCTGCTTGCCCAGCCCTCTCCATGAAAAAGTATTTCCTCCACCCTTAGGCCCGGAAGCCACCAGCCTCTTTTTGTCCATCGTCTCCATGTCCCAGGGCCTGGCATATAGCAGCAGGAGAAGGCTAGGTGGGGCATTGTCATGCCCTGGCATGTCATGCGCAAATCTACCCCTGATCTCCCACTTTGAAGTGGGAGTGCTGGAGGAACTGTAACTGGGCTTTGGGATGTTGCTGGGGATTTGCACCAGGCAGACTGGGATTCCCCCCCCCCCCCTCACAGACTGGTGCCAGTCCCAGAGACTCCTGCAATACAATCGCACCTCATTATCTGGGACAGCCACATCACAGACCTGTGTTGGGAAGGGAGGGGAGTATGGAGGAGGAGGGGAAAGGGAGGGTAGGGTGGGGATGGAGGGGTGTGGTTGGGTGAGGGGTGAAATGGTGGGAGAGATGAGGGATAAGCAGAATCCAGGCACTGTGTCAACACCTCCGGTCTACAGTAGAGAGACTCAGGACACACTTTCTGACCCACTTCACAGGGAGGATAGAGTTGTTATGCACAGAAGCCTGCTTTTAAATGAATGGTTTCAGTAATGGGTTAACTGTGAAAGCTTACCACTGACCGTTAGCAATGCCCCACACAGCACAGCAATTCAGTAGTGATGAACAAAGTGTACTTTATATTTATTACTGCATACTGCACTTTCAGATATATGACATTTTACATCAACCAGACCAACACAGTCTAATAGCTTTTCAAAATCAAATAAAACCTTGACTGACTTTCCAAATTTTCTTTTGCTTAGGTAATATTCAGGGAGAAATTACACGGCCAACATTTTTCCCCCCTCTATTTGCATATTAGGCAAAATAATGAATATCCATGCTTTGGAAAATGCTAGATATTATATATTACTGTGTAACTCACTACACTCTGAGACTTGTCTTTGTCTTCAAGGATGAAGAGGTCCTGGCAGCTGATCAAATCAAATTTTATTTGTCACATACGCCGAATATCATGAAATGCTTACTTACAGGACCTTAACCAACAATGCAGTTCAAGAAATAGAGTTAATAAATTATTTTTCTAAATAAACTAAAGTTTAAAAAAATATAACAATAACAATGCTATATACAGGGGATACCAGTACCATGTCAATGTGCGGGGGTACAGGTTAATCAAGGTAATTTGTAAAGTAACTATGCATAGATAATGAACAGCGAGTTGCAGCAGTGTAAAAACAAAGGGGGTGGGGGTCAATGTAAATAATCCAGGTGGCCATTTTGATGTCCTCCTATCTTCACATGTACGATCATTAAATCAATATAAAATCTAAGGAACAGGAAGCCAGATGGCCTTCCCCCAGACCTCCATGACCTAGCAGGTCAGAGGCCTCTTAGAGCCACCATGGCTAGTGTACAACCGGCCCATGGAAGAAAGCCCTTTGAAGGCATAGACATTCAACAAGAAGCACATGAATGACTTAAGGGGACAAATAAGCTGTTACGACTCAGGTCAAATCAGTGTTTGTGTTTCCATCCACATCAAAGGCTCAGGCTTGTTTGATATTCAGCCCCACACCTTGATCCATGCCGTGGACAGGTAGAGAGGGGAGGAGCAGTCCATTGAGAGGAAAGGGGGCTTGTGGTCTCTCCACAGCTCTGGGCGAAGGGCAGTTGACCCAGACAAGGGGTCTGGCGGTGCCTCTCATTCCCTAGCGTGCAATTGGCCCCTTCACACTTACCTCAAGCAATGTAAGGCTGCCCTGTTGAGTACATACTGTACATGCCTCTGTAGATGCCATATTCAGATGAGCTATCCACAACTCTCATTAAATACTCAGCAGCCAATACTTTTATATTCAATATGGTACAGTACGTCACTCTTCGCCTGTCTTATACTCAGTCACCATGAAAACTGGCTTATTTGAGTCCACCATTACACTTTTATAGGTGCACCATAGGGCACTGACAAGCGGTTCCAGGAAGTCAATTCTCAATTCAATCACCCGTTTTGATAATAAATATTAGCGATAGCGATATTACTGTAAATTTAGACATTTTAGTTTCTCCTGAGATTGCGAGACATAATTCATATGTTGATGTAATGTTTTTACTCTGTTTCTGGTGAAAAAAACAACTCTAACCATGAGCCTTGCGGTCTGTGTCGTCCAATCACAAGGTAGATACAAGTCACGTGATCCTCGAGTGAACATGTGTGTGTGCCAACGGGCCACGCCACTTGTATCTGCCCCGTGATTGGACGATATCACATCTATCAAACGGCATCATGTGCTCGCCAACAGATCATGTTACTTGCATCTGCTCTGTGACTGGACAACAAAGACCTCAGTGCTGTATGTGATGAGTAATTTAACCTCCTAACTCCGGTATTTACACGACACAGTCTTGTATCCTTTAATTTATTTTCATATATCAAGTTGGGATACGCAATAAAAAAAATCATTACACCCTTGTACAAGACAAATACAAGCACCCCCAAATTGGTAATTATTATGTCTGTATCACCGCCTGGTATGTATTATGTCTGTATCACCGCCTGGTATGGCAACTGCACCGTGATCAACTGCAAGGCTCTACAGAGGGTGATGCGGACGGTCCAATACATTCCTGGGGAAGAGCTCCCTGCCTTCCAGGACATTTACGACAGCCGGTGTGTGAGGAATGCCCAGAGGATCGTCAAGGACTCCAGTCTTAAACATTGGGTGTCGGACCAATAGGCACTGAGACAGCTTCTACCACCAGGCCAGCAGACGGTTGAACGGCTAAACCTTATCTGTCTACCCGCCTGCACCTTAAGAGACTATTTGCACTGACTCTCTCTCTCTCTCTCACACACACACACACACACACACACACACACACACACACACACACACACACACACACACACACACACACACACACACACACACACACACACACCATCGTCGCCACTGCTGTTATAATTTATTATTGTTATTTATTTAAGCTGCTATACCAAGTCACTTCTCACTTTGCTACTTGTATATAACAGTCATCATAATGTGACATAGAGTGTGTATAAATCAGAGTGTATATCCTGTTGTGCACATACTTCTCATAACTAGTTTTTCTTCCTTTATTTCCTTCTACTCTTTATTACTATTATCACATTTTAGGGAAGACCCAGATGCAGACAGTGTCGAAGTAACAGGGGATAGGCAAAACGACAAGTCAAGGGCAGGCAGAGGTCGGTAATCCAGATCAGAGTCCAAAAGGTACAGAACGGCAGGCAGTCTCAGGTTCATTGCAGGCAGAGGTCAATAATTCAGTGTGAAGTGACAATGTACAGAACGGCAGGCAGGCTCAGGGTAGGCAGAATGGTAAAAACCGGGAAAACTATAAACAGACAGGAGCAAGGGGCTGTGAGAAATGAATTTGATTCTAGACACATGAAAAGTGGGATATATACGGAGGGTACAGGGCAACAGAAGACGAACAGCAGAGGGGCTAATGACCTTGGAGATGGGGAAAGGGCCGATAAACCGGGGGTAAAGTTTGGACTCCACCTGGAGGGGCAGATCTCAGATGGACAGCCATACCTTCTGCCCGAGAAGATACCGGGGGCTGAGGTCCGGTGGCGATCCACTTGTAGTCGATAGCTGGAGGTGGTCTTGAGAAGTGCCGACCGGGCTTTCTTCCAGGTACAATGACAGCGGCGGACGAACATCTGGGCCGAAGGTATGCCGACCTATTCCTCTTGCTCAGAGAAGAGCGGGGGCTGATAACCCAGGGAACACTCAAAGGGCAAAAGACCTGTGGCAGAGCAAGGAAGGGTGTTGCGGGCATATTCGAGCTACACTAGTTGCTGGCTCCAGGTGGTGTTTTTTTAATAGATTTTTAATTTAACATTTTATTTAACTCGACAAGTCAGTTAAGAACAAATTCTTATTTACAATGACGGCCTACTCCTGCCAAACTCAAACGATGCTGGGCCAATTGTGCGCTGCCCTATGGGACTCCCAATCACGGCTGTATGTGATACAGCCTGGATTGAGTTGTCGGAGACCAGGCAGAGAAGAGTCATCTCCAGGTCTTTGTTGGCTCGCTTCGACTGGCCATTGGACTGGGGGTGGAACCCGGAGGACAGGCTGACCGACGACCCAATGAGTAGGCAGAACGCCTTTCAGAACCGGGACGAGAACTGATGACTCCAGTTGGAGACCATGTCCATTGGAGTCCATGGATCCGGAAGACATGCTGCACCATGAGTTGGGCCGTCTCTTTGGCAGAGGGTAGCTTGGGGAGAGGAATGAAGTGGGCGGCTTTGGAAAACCGGGTTCACTACTGGCGGTGTTGCCATCAAAGGGGCGGAGACCCATGACAAAGTCCAGGAATATGTGAGACCAGGGACGGTTGGGACAGGCAGAGGTTGAAGGAGATCAGCCGGAGCTTGCCAAGGAGTCTTGTTCTGCGCACCATGGTAGGCCACCAAAAGCATTGTCGCACAAAGGCCAGGGTCCGATGGGAGCCTGGGTGACAGGCACTCCATGACCAAGAAGCTGACCGCATCAGGAACAAACATCTGGTTATCTGACTCCCCCTTCCCCCTCGGGGTTTGGCTGGGAATGCTGTGCCTCATGAACATGCTTCCCTATTCCCCAGCTGAGTGCCGTCGCCAGGCATGAGGTGGGAAAGATGGTCTAGGGTTCCAGGGTAGTAGCCATGGGGCTATAGCGGCTTGACATTCTTGGATCCCGGTCGGTATGAGAGGAAGAAATTGAACCGGGTGAAAAGCAGGGCCCAGCTAGCTTGCCTGGAATTGAGATGCTTGGAGGTGCGGAGATATTCCAGGTTCCTGTGGTCCGCCCACACAATGAACGGATGTTCCGCCCCTCCAGCCAGTGCCTCCACTCCTCCAATGCAATCTTCACCGCGACAAGCTTCTGATTCCCCACATTGTAGTTCCTCTCCGTGGTGTTGAGGCGATGGGAGAAGGCACAGGCATGTTACTTGAGGTCCAGGGCAGAATGCTGGGACAGGACAGCCCCCACTCCGACATCCGAAGCATCGGCCTCCACCACGAACTGGCGGGACGGGTCAGGATGAACCAAGATGTTAGCTCTGGTAAACGGTGTTTGAGATCCTGGAGTGCTCAGTCAGCAGCTGGGGACCACGTGAAAGGAACCTTGGGAGAGGTGAGTGCAGACAGGGGGGAAGCCAGGGTGTTGTAACCCCGGATAAAGCGGCGATAAAAGTTGGCGAATCCCAGGAAACATTGCAGCTGCACCCTGGACGTAGGCTGGGGGAGTCAGCATTCTGTAACGGTTCTGTAACGACAGACACTGGGAGACGAGAAGCAAGTACAGGGTGTGGATTTAATAATAAATAGACATGAAACAAAACAAGAACAGCGTCTGGACAAGATAAATAAAGCAACATCAATGCAGACACGGGAATGAAACTGAGGAAGTGACAAATATAGGGGAGATAATTGAATGACGTGATGGAGTCCAGGTGAGTCCAATGAAGTGTTGGTGCGCGTAACGATGGTGACAGTTGTCCGTAAAGATGAGCAGCCTGGCGACCTCGAGCGCCAGAGAGGGGGAGTGGGAACAGACGTGAGAACTATTTGTTATTCTTGTACTTTATTTGGCATTTAATCCTTGATTTATATTGATAGTGTACCGCATTGTTGAGAAGAGTTAGCATGTAAGCATTTCACTGTACCATTTACACCAGTGTCCTGTGCACATGACCATTAAACTTTGATTTGATTTAGGGGCGATAGCGGAGAGGGTATAGGCTGCACCTCTCTGATTCAGAGGGATTGGGTTAAATGCGGAGACACATTTCAGTTGAATGCATTCAGTTGTATAACTGACGAGGGGGGTCGTCAATGAGGTCACCTTCCGAAATGCATCCCACCAGACTCATCTTGATTTCTGTGTAGGCCAGAGGTCAGGTTAAACAGTAGTTTGATTGAATGGCTGTTCACAGGCCAGTGTGAAATGACAGCTCTATTGCAATGTGTGAGCGGGGAGGAGGGGGGTACTCTGGCCTTTGTGTGGCCCACAGACTGAGTGCACAGCCCCCATTGTTAGAACTCGACCGCCCAGCCCCTCAGACTCTCTCCCCAACCTGCTTTGTCTTGAGCAATGGGACCATTTCCTTCATCCAGGTCAGGACTACGTTGTGACTTTGAACACAAGTCCTCCCTGTCTGACTTTGCGGTCTGCACACCCATAAATACACACAACGGTAGCCAGATGGACTGTTGTGACCTTACTGGGAAAAGGTAACTATTTAACCCCTTGTGTGCCTTGTAAGGCTGAGGAGAAGAGGATTGAAAACCTGATGAAATGTATTTTTTCACATACAGGTACCGATCAAGTAATATGGATAACTTGTAAGTATTTCTAAGAGCATTTAGGTCATCCACATACAACATGACCAAAATAGTTGAATAAACTTGTGGGTTATGACTTGATTGAATGGATGAATACTTCTTGGATCAATAGGTCCCAGCCGTGTCACAGTTCAAGTTTTAATATCACGTGCACAAGGAAAGTGAAATGCCTTTCTGGCATGCTCTAAACCCAGTAATGCAGTAATTAATATCAATGTAGGACTAAAAATACACCAGGTAGAACAAAAAACACACAAGAAATAAAAATAAGAAATAAGAAGAACACAAGAAGTAAATAAGCTATATGCAGGGTCAGTCAGTTCCAGTACCATAAACCAATGTGCAAGGATACTGGAGTGATAGAGGTAGATACGGTGCATTCGGAAAGTATTCAGACCCCTTGACTTTTTCCAAATTTTGTTACTTTACAACCTTATATTAAACTTGATTAAATAGTCCCCCCCCCATCAATTTACACACAATTCCCAATAATGACAAAGCAAAAACAAGTTTAGACATTTTTGCAAATGTATTAAAAGTAAAAAATGTAATGTATCACATTTACATGAGTATTCAGACCCTTCACTCAGTACTTTATAGAAGCACCTTCAGCAGCAATTACAGCCTTGAGTCTTCTTGGGTATGACGCTACAAGCTTGGCACACCTATATTTGGGGAGCTTTTCCTATTCTTCTCTGCTGATCGTCTCAAGCTCTGTCAGGTTAGATGGGGAGCGTCGCTGCACAGCTATTTCTAGTCTCTCCAGAGATGTTCAACAGGGTTCAAGTCCGGGCTCTGGCTCTGCCGCTCAAGGACATTCAGAGACTTGCCCGAAGCCACTTCTGCGTTGTCTTGGCTGTGTGCTTAGGGTCATTGTCCTGTTCGAAGGTGAACCTTTGCCCAAGTCTGAGGTCCTGAGTGCTCTGGAGCAGGTTTTCATGAAGAATCTCTCTGTGCTTCGATCATCTTTCCCTCAATCGTGACTAGTCTCCCAGTCCCTGCCTCTGAAAAACATCCCCAC
Source organism: Oncorhynchus masou masou (assembly GCF_036934945.1). Lineage (NCBI taxonomy): Eukaryota > Metazoa > Chordata > Actinopteri > Salmoniformes > Salmonidae > Oncorhynchus > Oncorhynchus masou. Next base: position 59,989,892 of record NC_088243.1, on the reverse strand, counting down.
AGCATGATGTTACCACCACCATGCTTCACCGTAGTAATGGTGCCAGATTCAGATTCCAAGATCACAGGATGAGATGTTACTATCCTTTGTGCAAGCACTTCCAAGAGTTAATGAACAGTGAGCGTGGTGAAATTTGGGGAGCGCATCGTCAGTAGTGTACCTTTGGTTCCTAGGGTGTTTCGGCCTTTCACACTATACACCCTCCCCAAAGGCGGCCAGCGACAGGGTGATCAATCCTACGCTAGCGTTCCATTCCCAATTAGTCATAGGAGTTGCCTTGTTGTTGATAGCCAACATCCCATGGGACTATGCATGGCAGGGGCGTCCTCCTCCCTGAGTCAAGCATTGTTGACCGCATACCTCCTGGCCCTCTCACTTCGGGGCCCAGCTGGGGTCTTTCCTCTTCATCCAGAGCCACTGACTGCTGCCTTCTGCCGCCTCTGATACAGCTTTGATTGCCGAACGCTGACTCTGGCCCTTAATTCCCAGGTCTTTAAGCAGTCTGGTTGTAGATGTTGCCACAAAACCTCTGCAGCCCACCTCCACTGGTCGGACTTCTGTGTTCCAGCCATGATGCCGTGCTTCTGCAGCTAGATCAGCATAGCGCAGATGTTTTCGCTCATAAGCCTCATCTACTGAGTTTTCCCAGGGTACGGTGAGCTCAATGATGAAGACCTTATTGAGTGAACGGGACCAGAGCACCATGTCAGGTCTTAGGGTGGTGGTTGCGATCTCCGGAGGAAACACAAGTTGCCGGCCAATGTCAGCTAGCATTTTCCAGTCGCGGGCCAAGCGCAGCTGGTCTCGCTCTAATGGTGTAGAGCCGCTCTTCGGTGGTTTAGCCCCTTCGCGGACAAAGTTTGTCCGTAAGGAGTGTGATGCTGCTGTGGGTGGTAGGGAGTTGGTGGCAGCTCGCTTGTCCTCCAGGGCGGACGCAAGGTTTTAAGGACTTGGTTGTGACGCCAAGTGTAGCGTCCTTGGGTGAGGCTTGTTTTACACCCTGTGAGAATGTGCCTGAGGTTGGCTGGCATGGAACAGAGGGCACAGTCCGGATCTTCACCATACCATTGGTGAAGATTAACTGGTGTTGGAAGGACGTCATATGTTGCTCTGATTGAAAAGCTCAACCGCCTCGCTTCCACGGCCCACAGATCCTTCCAGCTGATCTTCCTCTTCTCCACACTGTCCCATCGAGTCCACTGTCCCTGTTTGGCAAGAGAGACTGCCTTGGCCCTCCTTGCAGCCTCTTCCTGATGGCGTACTTCCTGCACTACCATCTTCCGCCGCTCTGGTGCAGTGGCCTTACTCCAAGCAGCACGGCTAGTTAGCCCAAGGCCTCCTCTCCCTTGCTGAACATGACCCACAATGTCAGCATGTCTGAGGGCTGCTGTTGCCTCCTGGACTGCTTTTCCTGGCCTCCATTTGCGCCCAGTTGCCAAGGGCGGCGCGTTGTTGCTCACCACTGGGTCTCGAGATTCATTCAGTGTCATCTGGAGCCTGGTTTTTGCACACTTGAATTCCTCTGTTAGACTGGTGAGGGGCAGCTTGAGGACACCATCTCCATAGAGGCCTATGGTGGTAAGGCATCGTGGAACTCCGAGCCACTTCTTTAAGTAGCCTGTGACTCCTCTTTCCATCTTCTCCACTGTTGAGATTGGAACCTCATACAGTGCTAAGGGCCACAACACCCGGGGTAGGAGACCAAACTGCAGACACCAGGCCTTTAACTTTCCAGGTAGCTGGGTGTTGTCGATGGACTGTAGGCTACTACTGATGTCTTTGCGCAGCTGTTGCACCTGGTCTTTGTCCTTCAGGCTTGCATCATACCAACTTCCAAGGCTTTTTACCGGCTGCTCAGACACTGTTGGGATTTGGTCATCTCCGATGAAGAATTTCAGGTCAGAGAGTACTCCCTTCACAATCGTGATGCTGCGTGACTTGGATGGTTTAATCTTCATACGGGCCCAGCTGATGTTCTCCTCATGTTTTCTGAGCAGTCTCCTGGTGCATGGGACAGTGGTGGTCAATGTTGTAATGTCGTCCATGTAGGCTCTGAGTGGAGGGAGGCGGAAACCAGAGTCGACTCGCTGTCCACCAGCAACCCATTTTGAGGATCTGATGATAACCTCCATTGCCATTGTGAATGCCAACGGAGAAATGGTACATCCCGCCATTATACCTACATTCAGGCACTGCCATGAGGTGGTGAACTCTGAGGTGGTGAAGCAGAACTGCAGATCCTGGAAATACGACTTCAGCAGGTTTGTGATGGTGTCCGGTATGTGGAAAAATCTGAAGGCAGACCACAGGAGTTCATGGGGCACAGAGCCAAATGCATTGGCGAGGTCGAGGAAGACTACATGGAGGTCCCTTTTCTACACCTTGGCCATTTGGATCTGGTGCCAGATCATGCTGGAATGTTCCAAGCAGCCAGAGAACCCTGATATTCCTGCCATCTGTACAGATGTATTGACGTACGCATTCCTTTGCAGGTACTCGGCCATCCTCTGGGAAATGACCCTAAAGAAGATTTTACCCTCGACATTCAGTAAGGAGATTGGGCGGAATTGGCTGATGTTCACTGCATCCTTCTCCTTAGGGATCAGGACCCCGCCTGCCCTACGCCACACTTTGGGTATTATCTTCTTCTGCCAAGCTGTTCTCATAAGCCTCCAGAGGAACCTCAGGACGTCTGGTGCGTTCTTATACACTTTGTACGGGACTCCATTTGGCCCCGGGGCTGATGCTGTTCTTACCCGTCGAACTGTGTTTTCCACCTCTTTCCATGTCGGAGGGCTGATCTCAATATGATGTTCCGGGGGTTCAATGGGTGGGATATCTGATGGGATGGCCAGATGTTCATGTCGCTTTGAATCAAAGTTTGTTGTTCTCAGGTGCTCCTCTAGGTCTTTCTTTGTTGTTTTTAGAGTTCCACTTTTTTCCTTTGTGAAGAGACTTTTAAGGAACTTGAAGGGATCTTTGTAGAATCGAGTTCTAGTTTGTTCTTTCTTCCTTCTGCGTTTCCGTAGGTTCTCTGCTCTACGGAGGGATGCCAACCGGGTTTTGATGTCAGCCTGAAGTGCCTCTATGCCCTCATTTTCCACTTCCGAGGCCTTCTTCCACTGTTTCTGAAGCTGCCGCCTTTCTTGAACGAGGCGCTTGATTTCTTGTTGCCTCCTGGAAACTGGTGGGGTTGGAACCTTTCTCCCGCCTTTTGCCTCTTCCACTCCAAATCTTTCTGTCCCGTACTCATAGATGATGTCCGCCATCCTCTCCAACTTCTTCTCCACTGTGCCTCGAAGTCTCTCGAGGGTCAAGGTAAGGTCAGTATTCACTGTTTCCCACAACTTCTTGTCACTGGCGCCAGGCCACTTCACATACGGTCTGTGCCCTGGTAGTCTCCTCTCGACTGCAGGTCTGGGAGGTTGGGTGAGTTCCACTCCTGTTGTTGGTTCCACCTCAGTTGCTACTTCGGTGCTTGAGTTTACGTCCTCCATGACAGTGGTACTGATGCACTGCAAACTATGGTTTGCGTCCAGTTGCTGTGCTTCATTCGACTGATTTGATCGCTTTCGCAGAAAGTAATCAATGCGAGTTCTCTGTCTCTCTTTACCCAAACACCCCTTCTTCCGCTGGTGGATCCTCAGCCCATGGTGTGATGTAACTTTCCTCCAACCACAGACACATACCGGCATCTGCCAGGTTTCCTCCAGACGTGACGCTTGGCATTAAGGCCAAAGAATTCAATCTTGCTTTCATCAGACTAGATAATCTTGTTTCTCATTGTCTGAGAGTCCTTTAAGTGCCTTTTGGCAAACTCCAAGCTGACTGTCATGTGCCTTTTACTGAGGCATGGCTTCTGTCTGGCCACTCTACCATAAAGGCCTGATTGGTGGAGTGCTGCAGAGATGGTTGTCCTTCTGGAAGGTTCTCCTATCTCCACAGAGGAACTCCGGAGCTCTGTCCATCGAGTTCTTGGTCACCTCCCTAACCATGGCCCTTCTCCCCGATTGCTCAATTTGGCCGGGCGGCCAGATCTAGGAAGAGTCTTGGTGGTTCCAAACTTCTTCCATTTAAGAATGATGGAGGCCACTGTGTTCTTGGGGACCTTCAATGCTGCAGACATTTTTTGGTACCCTTCCCCAGATCTGTGCCTCAACACAATTCTGTCTCTGAGCTCTACACACAATTCCTTCAACGTCATGGCTTGGTTTTTGCTCTGACACGCACTGTCAACTGTGCAACCTCATATAGACAGGTGTGTGCCTTTCCAAATCATGTCCATTCAATTGAATTTATCACAGGCGAACTCCAATCAAGTTGTAGAAACATCTCAAGGATAATCAATGGAAACAGGATGCACGTGAGCTCAATTTCGAGTCTCATAACAAAGGGTCTGAATACTTACGTAATTGAGGTGTTTCTGTTTAAAAAATATATATAAATATGCAAAAAAGTCTAAAACCTATTTTAGAGTTTGTCATTATGGGGTATTGTGTGTAGATTAATGAGGGGGGGGAGTACTTTAATCCATTTTAGTTACCCATTTACTGTTGTCCACAATCAGCTCCTTGGACTTACTGACGTTGAGGGAGAGGTTGTTGTCCCGGCACCACACTGCCAGGTCACTGACCTCCTCCCTGTAGACTGTCTCATCGTCGCTGGTGATCAGGCCTACCATCGTCATGCCGTCTGCAAACTTCATGATAGTGTTGGAGTAGTGCGGGCCACACAGTCGTGGGTGAACAGGGAGTACAGGAGGGGACTACGTACACACCTCTGTGGGGACCCCGTGTTGAGGGTCAGTGTGGCGGATGTGTTGTTGCCTACCCTCACCACCTGTGGGTGGCCCGTCAGGATGTCCAGGATCCAGTTGCAGAGGGAGGTGTTCAGTCCCAGGGTCCTAAGCTTGGTGACGAGCTTGGAGGGGACAATGGTGTTGAACGCTGAACTGTAGTCAAAGAACAACTTTCTCACATAGGTATTCTTCTTATCTATGTGGGGGAGGTCAGTGTGGAGTGCAACTGAGATTGCGTCGTCTATGGGTTTAGAGTGTCTGGGATGATGGAGTTGATGTGTGCCATAACCAGTCTTTCAAAGCACTTCATGATTACGGATGTAAGTAATACAGGCGGTAGTCATTGTGGTATGAAGCCTTAGAGCTATTGTCGGGATTACAGACTGGGGCAAGGAAAGGTTGAAAATGACTGTGAATATGCCTGCCAGCTGTTCTGCTCACGCTCTGAGAACGTGCCCTGGAATACCGTCCGGCCCTGCAGCCTTGTGAGTGTTGACCTGATAAAAGACCTTACTCACATCGGCCTCGGAGAGCAAGTTCACACAGTCCTCTGGGTCGGTGTGCGCCCTCGCGCACGGCAAGGTGTTGTTATTGTCAAAGTGTAAAATGCATTGGGTTTGTCTGGTAGAGGGGCATTGTTGGGCACATCATGTCTGGGTCTTCCTTGAGTCTGCATGGTCAAAGTAAGAGACAATGTCACAAGCTCTAATTGTACTTATAGATTGTAAATTATATACTGGGTGGTTCGAACCCTGAATGCTGATTTGGCTGAAATCTGTACTTTAGCAGACCGTATACCATGGGTATGACAAAACATTTATTTTTACTGCTCTAATTACATTGGTAACCAGTTAATTATAACAATAAGGCACCTCTGGGGTTTATGATACATGGCCAACATACCACAGCTAAGGGCTGTATCCAGACACTCTGTGTTGTGTCGTGCAGAAGAACAGCCCTTCGTCGTGGTATATTGGTCATATACCACACCCCCCCAGGCCTTATTACTTAAATCTATAACTAAACTTACTGGTCTAAGATAGCCTCTCAGCTAACATGAATAATAGGCCCAGCTACTCTCCCCTCTGTATTTATTTGGCCTGGTGCTTAGAGTGTCTGCCCAGAGGTTGGAAGGATAGGAGTTAGAATCCCGGCACGAGTCATATCAAAGACTAAAACTGGGACCAGATGCATCATTATTAAGGAGATAGATTTGGGGTGTGGCCCTGCGATAGACAAGCTTCCTGTCCAGGGGGTGTACTTGTACATCAAGCTGCCTCAAGCTAAAGAAACAGGAGATAGCTCCTATGAGCTCTTCCGACTTAAAGCTACTTACTTCATTTTGGATTTGAGATCAAACATTTTATATGTGGTGACCATACATAATGACATCTTTTATTTAAGGGTATTTTCATACATGTCTGTTTTACCGTTTGGAAATGAAAGCACTTTATGTATCTAGTCCTCCCATTTGAAGGTGACATATGTATTTGTACAAATTCACTTTTAATGTATTAAAGTAGCCAAAAGTTTAGTATTTGGTCCCATACTCTTATCACGCAATGACTACATCAAGCTTGTGACTCTGTGTTGGATGCATTAGCAGTTTGTTTCGGTTGTGTTTCGGATTATGTTGTGTCCAATAAAAATGCATGGTACATAATATATTGTGTCATTTTGGTGTCACTTTTATTGTAAATGAGAATATAATATATTCCTGGACACTATGGGACGCTACCATGATTGCAGATAATTATGAATGATGAATGAATGAGTGAGAAAGTTACAGAGGCACAAAGATCATACCCCCTCCCCCAAAACACTGTATGATATGTATGAAATGTTTGAAATGTATGATATTTATGCCTCTAACTTTCTCACTTATGACATTATTTACCATTCATTTCTATTAGACACAACATCATCCGAAACACAGCCAAAACAAACTGCAAATGGATCAACAACAACAACATATGAAACCTTTGATCTTAAATCCAAAATGCTGGAGTATAGAGCCACGTCAAAAGTTTTAGCTTCAATGTCCAATTAAATACAGAGAAGGAGTCTATTTGGCTGGGAGAGGGCAGGCAAAGAAAGCAGCACCCTCACTCTATCCTTATGAGGGACTGCCTACCTTATCCAGGCAAGCCCTTCATATTGATAAGAGGAGGAAAAGGTCAAAGTGCCACCAGGAGCGGCGTGGGCAGTTAAGGTCAACACAGTGCTGTGAGGGAGTCTGCATTGAGCAGGGAGGAGGAGAGGAAAATGAACTGATAACAATCTCTGAGGGGTTACAGAATGACATGCTGGGCAGACGAGCAGAGCGACATGACAGGTACAAACAAGCACTCTAAGGGCCCCTCAGCGGGCTATGAGGACAGCAAATAATACATGGGGCATATTCCTGAGTCACTGGTCAAGTTAAGGAGAGTGAGGTTTTACACAACTCTCTCTCTCTCAAGTCAATGCAAGGGGCTTTATTGGCATGGGAAACACATGTTTACATTGCCAAAGCAAGTGAAATGGATAAACAAAAGTGAAATAGACAATAAAAGTAAACAGTAAATATTACAATCACACAAGTTCCAAAAGAATAAAGATATTTTAAATGTCATATTATGTCTATATACAGTTTCGTAGCGATGTGAAAATAGTTAAAGTAGAAAAGATACAACAAATAAATATGGGTTGTATTTACAATGGTGTTTGTTCTTCACTGGTTGTCCTTTTCTTGTGGCAACAGGTCACAAATCTTGCTGCAGTGATTGCACACTGAGGTATTCCACCGAATAGATATGGGTGTTTATCAAAATTGGATTTGTTTTCAAATTCTTAGTGGGTCTGTGTAATCTCAGGAAAACGTGTCTCTAATATGGTCATACATTTGGCACGAGGTTAGGAAGTGCAGCTCTGTTTCCACCTCATTTTGTGGGCAGTGTGCACATAGCCTGTCTTCTCTTGAGAGCCAGGTCTGCCTATGGCGGCCTTTCTCAATAGCAAGGCTATGCTCACTGAGTTGATACATAGTCAAAGCTTGCCTTCATTTTGGGTTAGTCACAGTGATCAGGTATTGTCCCACTGTGTACTATGTTTAGTGCCAAATAGAATTCTAGTTTTCTTTTGTTTTTTTTTGTACATTTTTTCCAATGTCACAAGTAATTATCTTTTTGTTTTCTCATGATTTGGTTGGGACTAATTGTGTTGCTGTCATGGGGCTATGTTCACAAACACAAACAGACCCCACAGGACCCCCCCCCCCTTCTCTCTCTCTCTCTCTCTCTTCCTCATAACACACTGTAGCACACACTGTAATAGCAAATGATTTAGGGGCTCTGTGCACCAAAAGGACTATGTTTAACACGGTATGCACACAACTTTCCACAGTATAGGTTAACTTCTCTGTAGGAACACTGACTACATTTATTTTCTATGTCTTCATAAAGCTGGTGGAGAAACACACATACAGACATCGAACATTTTAAAGAAAAAGGAAATGAAGGCAGTATTTCTGTCTCACGGGTCAGAAGCCGACTCCACACACCACAAGTCTGTTGAAGCGACACTTGGATGTCACAATATGGCCATGTGGGGGTGAGGGGAGGTGACCTCTGTAGTCTCTCTGTGGTCACTGATTTAGGGCCTGCATGTGGAGGCCAGACAGAGCCTGGGGTCGGAGGTGCAAGCTGTGGCCTGAAACAGATGCCTTGCTGTCTAGCCCAGGGGTAGGGGAGGAGGAGTGGGGGTAGGGGGCTGCATGTGAAGTTAATGTGCCCTCAGTTTCCCCCTAGCAACAGTTAAGCAATAGATAGATATTCACTGCACCTGCGCCAAGGTCTCTGTCTGTGTGTGTGTGTGCGTGCATGAGTGTGTGTGTGTGTGTGTGTGTGTGTGTGTGTGTGTGTGTGTGTGTGTGTGTGTGTGTGTGTGTGTGTGTGTGTGTGTGTGTGTGTGTGTGTGTGTGTGTGTGTGTGTGTGTGTGTGTGTGTGTGAGCAGATGTCCTCCTATGTGTAACCACTCACTTTCTATGATATTCTTTCCTTCGGAGTGTACATTTCTGAGTAAAACATTTTTAACAGGAAAATTACATAACAGTACAAAGCATTGCATTTTACTGTCCTAATCTAAAGGCAAGTTCATAGGCCACTAAGGCCAGCCAGCAAATCTCCCTTAACTCCTTATGTAACACCATATAACAGTAACTGACAGAACTAGATTGACTTGTGCTCTGTGTACTCTATTTGGCCCGTTTAAAAGACATACAGTATCCCATTACAGACGTGGTGTATCAATTTATAACAGCCAAGCTCCACATAAAAGGATTAATATGTAAGGGGCCTTAATGATCAGCTTTGTCCTAAAGACATCAAAGGCCCTGGTGGAGTGAGATTGCAGCTGCCTTACCTGACGGTGTGAGCTTCTCCTCTCTCGCTGGCGGTGCGGCCAAGAAAGTGTTTGTGTTGAGGATGTTTTACCGCTTTCAGGAAAGACAAACAGCTTCATTCTTGTTTGTGGGCCCCCTAACTCAAACAGAGGGCCGTGGGTCCTTTCTGTGAGAGAGAGAGAGAGAGAGAGAGAGAGAGAGAGAGAGAGAGAGAGAGTATGTGATGCATTGTTAGGCTAGTGTTTATCTTGTCTCTTTCTTTTTCTTCCCTCCTTGCCACCTTCTTTTTACTTCCAGCATTTCCCGTCAGCTGCCATGCCAGATTAATTGTGCCGTGGGTTCTGGTGTGGTTCATCATATAGCTTTTTAATAGCAGCGAAACAGATGAATTAATTACAGCAAAATAAGATTGCCATTTAGTCATCATAACACCTTGAAGTCATGCAGTAATTTGTGAAAATGTATAACAACTTCAAAAAGACAGATAAATACACCAAATGTATTCTTTAGATAAGTGTACCTCTCTAAATATTATTTAAAGAGGTACCCTTACTTGGCTCAGTGAGAAACAGCAACACATTAACTTGTGTTAGTCATCCTACAATTGACCACACGGTGTCACTCTTACTCATCAAAGCTCATTAGCTTCAAGCAATGCGACAGTCTTAAGAAGGGGCTCCTCATGCCTCTGTTCAATTCCAGTGGTCTACACAATGACTCACAATTGAATACCTCCTGCTCCCGGATATTGCAATTGTACCGTATAACGTCAATCTCGAAATATTTAGATCTCTAGAACTCTTCCATTGGATCTGTTGGTGGTAAGAAACTTAAACTGGTCTATGTTACAATTAATAACAGTTATACATGTTTTCTGAGAAGGCTGTGAGGTTATCACAAAACTGTTCAGAAATACACGAGTGAATTAAGTTTTGTGAGAAGTTGGACACTAGACATTTTCTGGATAGAAGCGTTGTTACACATCCATTGAGCACACCATGTCAACAAATGTATGTCTTTGGCTGTAGCTTTTCCTTAGCAGGCCTATAAATCACAGGGGAACAGGCCCTAACAGAGAGGTTTTATGACACAGAGACTTCCCTTCCATCCTGCAGGGGGTATGAAGCTAACACTGTTCATGTGTCAAAAGCCTTTTAACTGGTCGGGTCCCAAAGCAAGTATTATTACTTCATTGGGCATCATTCAGATGGCTCCTTTGTATTCAATGTGAGTCTTACCAATAAATCAGGGAAGGGAGAAACTGAAGGGAAAACATAGATTTAAACACTGTATTGTGTGTCACTTTTCTCACCCTCTAAAGCAAGGTGAGTTGAGAGAAACTGATAATGTTATTACAATTGAAATGCACAGTTACAATTTTCTCTCATAAAACTGTTATGCATACAAACTCTGGAGTTTTTAAGCATCCTCAATTGATCATTCATCCTCAATGCATACTTAATTGAGCATTACATTGTAGGCTACTAGCTACTAAAAAAATGGTATTCACTTTTAATTTAACACAAAATGGTCATCACTTTTAATTTAACATTACGTGATAATTTTGCCAATTAAAATCGAAGCTTTCCCAAAATGTGTTTATTACTTCATAGGCTACAATCTAGGCTGCTACTATGCGAAGAAGGGACTGCCCATTGTAAAATATCGTGAAATGCAGATGATGACACGTACAGGAAGGTGTTCAATATTTAAGGATGAAAGAATATCTATGCAGTGAGTCACTCATGTGTGGTGTTGGACAGTGACCTGCCTAATTTAAATATCACCTGCATGGACTTCCTGTGGAGACGTCAGATCCTAGGATACTTGTTTTGTTGTTCGAAATTAGGGATATTACCTGTACTTCTAACAACTGAGTCGGTGCCCTCGGACAAATGAGCTGTATTATTCACCCAGACATGTAACGTATACGATTATATTAATCGTTTTTCTATACTATAGGCTACTTTAGTCATAGCACGAGTTCACGACTGTGTTTGTTTTGTTATTCCGGAAAAAGCCCTTCACAAATTGTAGAAGACGAGTTTCGGTCTCGGCTATCTCTATGTTCTCGTACGTTCTATTCTCTTATCGAATATGACGGTGTTAAACTTTTTAAATGTATTCTCACACATTTTATACAGCCCACCATTAACATAAGTGTATGAATATATATATATATATATATATATATATATATATATATATATATATACGTATATAGCCTAGTCTAACACATTCCAACAAATGTTAAAGGTAGTCTAACATATCTCAGGCTGTGTTGTTGAAGGTGAGAACGTAATGTGGTCAAGTAGTTTGTTTTTAGAGTGCGGAATGCTCAGCATTATTTTCCAGTGACGTGAGTAAAAAGGTAATATGCCATAAAATGTATAGGAGGAGTGACACTTAATTGATTTACCACGCATGTGTGCAACGCAAATTTGAATGAAGGGGGAAGTTTGCTCGGTTGTTAACCTTGACATCAACTGTCAGTGGATACATTGGATTATTTATGTTTTCTGACCAAGGAATAGACCAGCCCTCAACGATGGCCTCTCTTCTACAGTAACACAATAGTGCTAAAGCCTGTGTGTTTAGAAGTGGACACTTTCTGGTGAATGACTAGGTTTTATTCTATACCACTAAGGCTATGTCACTGACAGTGAATATTGAAATTATAGAGTATTGCAATGGCACATCATTTGAATTAAGGCATATGAATAGAGAGGTAAAAGGAGATTTGCTCATACAACCAGTATATGCTCAGTGGTCAGTTTATTAGGTACAGCCATCTAGTACCAGGTCGGACCCCCCTTTGCCTCCAGAACAGCCTAAATTCATCGGGCATTGAAATGTTACTCAATTAGTGTCAAGGGACCTAACGTGTGCAAGGAAAACATTCCCCACAACATTACGCCACCAGCCTGTACTGTTGACACCAGGCAGAATGGGGTCATGGACTCATGCTGCTTACGCCAAATCCTGGCTCTGCCATCAGCATGACGTAACAGGAACCGGGATTCGTCAGACCAGGCAACATTTTTTCCACTCTTCAATTGTCCAGTGTTGGTGATCTTGTGCCCAATGGAGCCACTTCTTCTTGTTTTTAGCTGATAGGAGATGAACCTGGTGTGGTCGTCTGCTGCAATAGCCCTTCCGTGACATGGACCGACAAGTTGTGCGTTCCGAGATGCTGTTCTGCACACCACTGTTATACTGCGCCGTTATTTGCCTGTTTGTGGCCCGCCTGGCACTAACTTGCAAGAATTGTCGGTCCACAGGCGGGCCACAAACAGGCAAATAACGGCGCAGTATAACAGTGGTGTGCAGAACAGCATCTCGGAACGCACAACTTGTCGGTCCATGTCACGGAAGGGCTATTGCAGCAGACGACCACACCAGGTTCACCTCCTATCAGCTAAAAACAAGAAGAAGTGGCTCCATTGGGCACAAGATCAAGAATCAAGAATCGTGCTATTCTCTTTCGACCTCCCATCAACGAGCTGTTTTCACCCACAGTACTGTCGCTGACTGGACGTTTTTTGTTTGTCGCACCAGGAGGCCGGCCGTTTCTGAAATACTGGAACAAGCGTGCCTAGTACCGACGATCACACCACGCTCAAAGTCTCTTAGTTCACTAATTTTGCCCATTCTAACATTCAATCGAACAGCAACTGAATGACTCAATGCCTGTCTGCCTGCTCTATATAGCAAGCCACAGCCACGTGACTCGCTGTCTGTAGGAACAAACCATTTTCGTGAACAGGGTGATGTACCTAATAAAATGTATTTTGTATGGGATGTGCATGTCAAGTTCAGACAGTCCTATTTGATCTTGAGGTGGTAGTGGCTATTGGCTAATGACTGTTTTATTGTTAGTTGTGAGCTCCTCTCCATGGGAAACTAGTGTCATGTTCCTAAGCGCCTAAATCAAGAGGTTGTTTGTGTCAAATCATCCATCTTCACATCTTTATAAAAACAGATGTAGGCTATAGGGGTAATTGGTTTGGAAGTGGTACGTTCCTTTTGAGTAATGGATGATAATTCATGCTTTTCTTTTTCATTCAATCTATTGAGTAGCAGACCTAAGGAACTCTCTATTCATGGATGGATATTCCTGGTCAGAAGTTGATGTCTTGTTTCTGGAACCCAGTGTGTTGTGTGCTTTCCAGACAGTGGTCTGCTGGTGAACAGTGGGAGGATGACAACCTGTAACTTTTTAGCCTGGATGGGGTTCTGTAATGGAGACTGGCACCAATGGGTACCATGCTCAAGGCTTCAGGGTGGCGAGCAATCATACTGGTGTAGAAAGGGAGTGGGTAGATTGTGAAGCAATGTGAACTTTAGGGGGCAAGTATACAGGGCGTTCCCTGTATTTTCACTTTGTCAACCATAACGGACAGTCAAATCAGTCAGGATTTCCGCACACCCCTTTTAGCTGATCTAATACGTCTCTCTTTTCTGTCTGCCTAATGGATTTACCTGCGTTCACTTTTACGAGGGTGTGCAGAAAATGTGACTCACCTCTGTTGTGGAGACAATGGAAACATTGGTGAGGGGAGGTTATTGTCTGTCATAACCACAGTGACTGAACAGCTGGCAGTCCTGTTTGACTTAAAAGCTCATCTGGCTATGAGTGACTGTTCTTAAATGTTGAGCCAAGAAAGCTTTGAATGTCACATGATTACACATTGATGTTGAGGTATCCCCCCCCCCCCCCTTGTTAAGGTCACCTTGTCATCTTCAGAGCACACCTTATACCAGAACTACACATGAACAGTTCAGTACTTAACAACGCAACGTTGCCAATATTACAATGTATAGCACTGCATACCACTGCTGTCAAAGCATGTTTAGCCCGGGATAACGATTTGACTGAAGACATATACCATGAGTAATTTCATTTCAAGTAGTTTTTTCCCTAGCTATTTCCTCCAGGCATTAGAAACCATTGATTTTAAAATATGTTTTAATGTATTTTTTATTATGATATTTAACATTGATTAATATGATTTAAACATTGAATCTCAATGGAACATTTAAATGGGTTATACATGAGAACGTGTCCTTTTTAGGAGATGAGTAGTTGAACATGCGTAATAAAGTTATCCTCTGAAAGAAGGTACCTTCTTTCAGAGGATAACTACATTAAGTCTGTACAACTGCTCATCTCCTAAAAGGACTATCATTCTGGGTCCCTGCCTGCCTGGCTCCTCAGCAGCCCACGGCCTCTAATAACCACCCATGCTACATCCTCAATGAAACTCGATAGACCCTTTCATTCCCTATCTCTAAGCTACATTCTCTGTCCAGCTCTCTCCTATTAAACATTTATAGACTGTGTGCTTTTTATGCTATGGCAAATATGCATACCAAAGATTAGGAGGAATTGTTTTTAGGCTAATCTCTGTTTCGCCCAGGCAAGTCTAAACATGCATGTGTTGATAAGGAGGCATTCCGTCTACTCCAGTCAAGTGGGTGGCGTTTGTTTTATTTTACACAGAATTCCAATTATGGGACACACTTGACTTCATCATCCATCTTCTGAAGTAATCTCAGGTCAGATTGAGTATTTGTGGAGTCATTGAGTCTGGTCATGTGAATTCCCAAAGAAGTCGGGCAGAACCTTGGTTATGCTTCCTCTGCTTTGCCACAGGATCCGTGACGCTTATCCATTACAAGACGAAGGATCACTTGAGTAACGAGAAAGGCGGTGAGAGAGTGGGCTGTCCTGTTTGACCTCCGTGTGTGTACACTACAGCCTTGGTGTAATTCCTCAGCCTTGGGTTTGGCCTCAGTGTTTTGCCTGCGCTAGTGCAACATCAGCAGTCTGAGTCCCCCCTCCCTCAACCTCTACATCCCCTCCCTCAGTCTAGTCACACCACTCCCCCTCAGTTTGCCACACAGCTGGTGCAGTGCTGGGCACACACACAGAACCTCTGACTGTGTGCCGGGGATGTAGAGCTCTGGTTTCAGTTAGGCTGCAGGCAGCCAGCACAGCTGTTGGGTCTGAGTTTCTTGTTTGCATGCGGTGGCTGCCGACCGGCCGGGGCCCTTGACAACGCTGATATCAGCTTCTCAGGTAGGTGCAACAAGGTAATGACGAACAAGCTACAGAATCAATCTGCTCTTTTTTTTAACCTTTATTTAACTAGGCAAGTCAGTTAAGAACAAATTCTTATTTTCAATGACGGCCTAGGAACAGTGGGTTAACTGCCTGTTCAGGGGCAGAACGACAGATTTGTACCTTGTCAGCTTAGGGGTTTGAACTTGCAACCTTCCGGTTGCTAGTCCACCGCTCTACCCTGCTGCCCCTTTTGCCTTGCTGACCTCTCGACGGGGGTCAGAGAGGAGTGCTGGGAATGCAGGGAAGCTGGTCTGTGTACATAATGCTGTTGGCTGGGTTTTTATCATGTGACAAAGTGGAACGAGAAATGGTGGCACGTAAAACAGCTCAGTATTTGCGTCAGTATTGTTGGTTAGGTACTCCTATTCAGTGTACTTTGAGATATTCACACCACACTCATATGCTTGTTTGTTTGTGCTGCAATTCCCTGGTTATACGATACATTTGACAAGTGTTGATTGAAGCTTACACATCGGCTTCTTTTCTTTGCACATGTGTAGAGTAAGTTTCTAAAAGCGAAGAATGCATTTCTTATCAGCCTCACCGAAAGACAGGGAATTAGTGGAGAGATTAGAAGCCTCACAGAGGGATAGAGACAGCTGAGGGGGTCATTAGAGGATTGCATTTCTGCCCAGTTCATTCAGTTTTCATTCTAGCACGTCATTCTAGCCCCCCCGCTATTTTAATGAAGTGCACAGTGATATGTAGCCGAAAGGAGAATTCCTTTAGTCTCTCAGGAAACTGGCTGAGAGGAAACAGCTGCTCCAGCCTCCATATTGTTGCCGCTCTGTGTCATTTCCTGTTGAGCCAGTCAATATGAGTAGGAAAATCCCAACACTAACGGCAGACCTCTTTTTGTGCTTCCCTAAACAGAAATCTAGGATGAAGACGTGAGGAGGAGATGACACGCGGTGGATCAGGGTTTCAACCTCACCTTCACTTTGGGATGTTTGCCCCCCTTATGAAATAAACTAAGCATATCCTTTCAGGAAAACGAGGGCACAGAGGAAGTAGGACAGTGGAACATTGGAAGTTGGACTTGCTAGCTAGGTACTCCAGCCTGTGGCCATGACAGAGCCTATGGTCCCCAATAGCAGCTGCAGTGCTGGCCTAACATGGGCAAAGATGTGCAAGGAGTGTGGCCAGCAGCACGAGGGAGGACAGGAGAACCACCTGTTTGAGTACCAGGATGAGGTAGATGACGAGCTGGTGTGCCACATCTGTCTGCAGCCCCTGCTGCAGCCCATGGACACGCCGTGCGGACACACCTACTGCTTCCAGTGCCTCAGCAGCTTCCTGAAGGAGCAGGACTTTTGTCCCGTGGACCGCCAGCAGCTGCAGCTGTACCATTGCCGGCCCTCCAGCCTGCTGGTCAGGAACCTGCTGGACAAGCTGACCGTGCTCTGTCCACACCAAGCTGAGTGCCAGCAGCAGATGCAGCGCTGTGAGCTGCAGCCCCACTTGCACAACAGGTGAATAGGGTTATGGCTGGGGCACCGCGAAGGGGTGATGATTGGCATGGGGTGGAGAAGAGGCAGTTTGAGATGGGGAAAGGTATTTAGTTAAGAGTTGAGTTTAAACTGTCTGCTTTGCAACCAGAATAAGTAAGCCAAAATAGTACCTGTCTGTTTACTGTAGTTTATATTTGGCTGGTCTATTTATTTTCCCATGCCTGAATTTTGGAATTAACATTTGACCCATTAACTCAAAATTAACTTAACATGGATTCACATAACATAAGTCAATCAGGTTTAGAGTCTCCCATGACACATCTTTTATTACATAGTGCCTGGACTCAAAGGAGAGGTTCAGTCTCAAATGTCATATCCCCGAGATCTTTGTCATTTGTGGATTAGCCTTCCATTTCCTCACTTGGCCAGTGTGGTGTGGTGCTTAGCGTCTTAGTGGTTAGCAAGCAGCTATGACACAGTCAGTAGTGGGTAAAGGTTATGTTATGATAACTGGTCATCCTGCAACCATCCGTGCAAACAGACAGGAGGCAAAGTTCAGACAGCAGGACCAGCAGCAGTAGTTCTCTCTCTGACTTAATCACACTCAACCTGTCCCCCCCTCAGACTCCCTGCAATGCAGTAAAAAAGGCTCCTCATCTGCATAGTTCTTCTCCTCTTCTCATAGTCTCGCTCTCTGACTCCCTCACCAGTCACTAAATCTATTCATTCCCATTTCCCACACCTCTAGCTTTTTAGACTTCTCCTCACTGAAACAAATGAATGAACATTGATCGTACTCCCTTTTTTGCTGGTCACACGGTATCTAAAGAAATGTAGGAGGCGTGTGCTCACTCAGCGTATTTTAGGTTACCTTCACGGACAGTTTTGGATGAATGTCATGAGGTTTAATTAAAAGGAGGATTGTTGAATGTTGACTTAACTCTCTCTCTCTTCCTCTTTCTCCCTCTCCTCCCTCTCTAAGATGTCCTGTTTTCAGAAGGCTGAGGGAGGAGGCAGAGAGGAGGAAGAGACCCCCCTGGAATGAGCTAAAGGGGAACAGGGGGGAGGGGGAGTCAGGAGCTGATACCAAACATACCCGTACCGCCACCCGGGACACCCAGCCCGAGCCTGGCCTCATCAACCCTGCCTTCGAAGAGAGCGAGGACGGTAAGATGTCACACGTCACTCACTCCCTGATGTGCCCACAACACAAACCAGATAGACGTTACACTAACGTCACTATGTCTGAAGTCTGATTATTGTTGTATGATAATGATAGTCTGTCAGTCTAAGTGAATAGCAGTGAGCTCCCACTGGAAAAAGAAAATAGGATACTTTCTAAGAATGGACAAATATATCAGTGTCAATCGGGGCAACGAATATGTAAGGATTTTATGAACGCACCCAGGGAAAGGAAACAGTCTGTCATCAAAGCCCCTTTGATGTGGCCGTCCCTGGCAAGAGAGTTGTCAGACCTGGATAAGACGAGTGCTGATCATTTAGCTGGGGGCTTAGGATTTCAGACACTCTGGCCAAATCCTCGTCTGAACCTTCAAAAGGTGTATTTACCAGAGGAGGCTGGTGGGAGGAGCTATAGGAGGACAGGCTCATTGTAATGGCCGGAATGGAATACATGGAACGGAGTCAAACACATGATTTCCATATGTTTGATACCGTTCCATTGATTCCATTCCAGCCATTACAATGGAACGGTATCAAACATATGGAAATCATGTGTTTGACTCCGTTCCATGTATTCCATTCCAGCCATTACAATGAGCCTGTCCTCCTATCGCTCCCCCCACCAGTCTCCTCTGGTATCAACCTAACCTCTGTCTGGTCTAGACTTACAACCCCTCCAGGGAATTTGTAATCCAGTACTGTGGAACAAAGTCCATCAAAACAAAGTTACCTGGCAACGCTGGCGATCATTATCGCAGAAATTATTACCTCATTGTGAGTGATTCTTGGGGAATAGGTGGCCACTTGCCCTACTTGATTCAGAACCCCAGGGTGTGTTGGCATTGCGCACACAATGAAAGGCAACCATGGACCATTGATATGTGTTTGAGCATATTTGAATCTCGGTGAGTGTGTGTGCCCGTGCATGCGTTTGTCAGGTTGTTTGTCTCTGTTTACGTAAACGTGTACCTCAAATCATCATGCCCTTGTCTGCCCCCTTCTCCCCCCACAGAGACCTCCATGCGGTCCAGCCTGGTGGCCGAGGCCAACGTGGTAGAGATGATTCGGGAGGAGCAGGAGTTGGGCCTGCGTATTGTGGGAGGAAAGGACACGCCCCTAGGCAGCATAGTCATCCAGGAGATCATCTGTGACTCACTGGCGGCCCGCGATGGCAGGCTGGCCCCGGGGGATCACATTCTGGAGGTGAGACGGGTTCCTCACTGTAAATAATAGAGGGATAGGTCACCTGAAAAATATGTTCAGGGCCCTCCTTCCCATCATCTTATGGAGCTTTACTGCCGTAGCCATATACTTTGAAATGTCCACCTTAACAATGGTAATGGCTGCACTTTGTGAAGATGGTGCTTTATAAGAAGCTTTGACCTATTATTCCACACAACCCTATTCCCTTGGGTTCCCATGATCCTCAGTAAATGGGGGGGAATTTGTCGGTGGGGAAGTAGATATTCAGGATGAACGGGTCTCTGGATTCATGGTAACATGCGTGGCAGAGATCTGTTCTCCAAGCAGGCCCATGAAACAGGGTTTTGAAACTCACTGTTGAGCTATTGCTGTTTCAGGCCGAGCCCCATCTTCTGGAAGGAACAAAGTTCACCTGATTGCAGACAGGCTCTGTCTGGTTTTCTTCAATGTTTTATTTTTCTTGGTCAGAAAGGGCTGATTATGACACGTAGTCTAGTGACATTTAGGCTATGGTCCTGGTTGTATGTAAATGGCATGCTAGTGGTGAGGTTGTCTCAACACATAAGACCACTCGCTAGATGTCCCTGTCCCTGTAAAAATCTAAATAAACTCAAATCTGGTTTCCACCCAGAGGGTAGAACTAGGGTACAGAGATGGTATATCTTTTGAAGGGGGTTTCACAAAGATACAGCTTCCTTTCTTCCCAGAAGCCTGCTCCCTCTCTCTTCCTCAGATTTCTCCTCCCCCCGGCTGTCTGGCAGGGGTACATGACAATGCCTGTGCCCATCTCTTCCTCTGGGCTGACCAATCACAAATTTAGAATAAAAACTCATCTCACCCCTACTAGCTGCCTTGGTAGCAGTAATATAACCGCTCACTTTTTGGGGTCCTTTGTGGACAGCTATTGGCTGTAAAGAGAGATGTGCGACAGAGCAGAGATTGCGATCTTAATTTGTTGAAATTGAATCCCTCGCTTCCCCCTGAGTCGATGTATTGATTTTTAAGAAGGGCTTCTCTTGAATGAGGTTTGTAAAGCTGGATTTGGTCAAAAATGGGTCCAATAATTTTGTGCACCTTCTCAACCAAAGGTCGATGCAATGTCTCGAGCAATATGACTCGAGGTACCTGTGGTTTTTGGCTGTAAAGATGGAGGCACAGCTCTTAGTATTTTTAAAGTGGTATGTCTACATCTATTGATTTTCTTATTGTTAAAAACGGTGATGTCAATCGTTTTGTATGACATAAGGCCAACCTGAAAAAATGTTTTTCACCATACAAACAATACCAGTTTAGAAGTAACTAGTTACACCTCTATCCTAGGATGTATTGTTCTACATAATTCTACCGTGATCAGCAGAAAGCATTTCAATTTGGCTCTCCATCAGCGCAGGGACCAGTCACTTCGCTCAGCTGTCGATACTCTATGTATATTTAGTCCACCTGCAGTGTTCCAGAGGGATGCTGTATCAGTGTCCGTGTTGCTGACCATGTGGTGTTGTGTCTAGGTGAATGATGTCAGCCTGGCGTCTATCCCACACGGCCGGGCCATCTCCGTGCTGCGGCGGCCATGCCCTCTGCTCAGACTCATCGTCATGCAGGAGAAGGGCTTCAACCCCCGTCACCCGCAACGCCCTGGCCTCGAGCACCACACTCCCTCCTCCACCATCATGGCCACCGCCTCCCCTCCCTCTCACAGTCCCCACAGCACCGCCCACAACCAGGGTACGGTGATCCAGGTGACGCTGGTAAAGAGGGATCGCTCGGAGCCGCTTGGCATCAAGCTGATCCGCAAGTCGGACGAGACGGGGGTCTTCATTTTGGACCTGTTGGCAGGGGGGCTGGCGGCCAAGGACGGGAAATTATGCAACAATGACAAGGTGATGGCCATCAACGGGCAGGACCTGAGACACGGCACCCCAGAGAACGCAGCACAGATCATACAGGTAGGTCTTCTGTAGTAGACAAGTTACAGCACAGCTATTTCATGGAGACCAAAGCACGAGACATGGAAATAGGATTTATTATGATCTCTTACGGAAACATTGACTTTCATGTTAGCAGAGGTTCCCAGGATATATTTGCTGGCTGTGTAATGAATCTGAGGCCTGAACTGTGTGTGTCTGCAGGCCAGTGAGGTGCGGGTGAACTTTGTGGTGATGAGGCAGCCGGAGGCCCAGGAGGAGGGGGGCAGTGGGGGAGAGGGGCAGGGCCGTGTGGCTAGGAGGGCTCCAGAACCCCAGTACTTCAGACGCCCCTCCACCTACATGAAGGTAAACAATCTCCTCTCCGGATGTTTAGAACTTACAAATCACTGTACTAAAAACTGCTGTATGTTGGTGTGTACACACATGATCCTACAAGCTTCTCATGTTTACATAATGTGATCATGGCACCATGGTCGATCAGTCACACCCCAGCCCTCTGTCACCAGTACAGGCTTCCTAGCACATCCACAGAAGCCCTCCTCACTCAGGCAGTGGTGAAAGGGGCCTTGGGAGCAGACTGACACCTGTGTCCCTGGTCCTGGGACAAAAGCCCTTCTCTGGGGCCTGCTCACTCCTGATCAAAAGGTCCAGAGTGCTGCCTCACCATGTTCTATTTGTTTGTTGCTTTGGGTGGCAGAGGATCAAAGCTGCTGATGGTTAGCTTTCACCTGCAGAGGCCAGGCTTTGAGTGTTGCTGGGGGTGAAGGGTTCCCTGCTGGGGGGAGGAAGAGGGAGGTCTCTCCTCCCCAGCCCCCTCTGAAGGTTAACAGACTCCAGAGAGAGAGCAACAAGGACGCTGGCAGGAGCTGTGGATGTCGACACCTGCACTCGGGAGCCGAGTGTCGATCCTTGCACATTACCTCTCGAGTCCGCAGCTGCATCTGAGATGTTGCTGCTTACATTGTTTTGGACAAGCGGTTTCACAAGGAATCAATTAAGTCAAAAGATCCTTCTCAGTTCTAGGAAATGGAGAGGGGCAGATGATGAGCAGCACACCCCAGAAGGAATGCCGAGTCAGGCATATTGTGCTACTTTTCTTTGACGCTACTCTTTTCTATGATGACCAGAAATAATTCTTATGAAGTTGTTTTGATCTCAAGAACAGGAAGCAAATCTAAATAGCCTACTGCATGCTCCTCATCAATGTAAAGCAAATGAAGGGTTCTTCCTGGTGTTTCCCAGGATCCACCAGGGGGCTTCTGCAGTCAGGAGAAGATGGTGAGTCTGAAGAAGGAGCCAAGACTCTCCCTGGGCATCACCATCGCTGGGGGGAGGGACTGCCGCAGCCGACTGCCCGTCTACATCACCAGTGTCCAGCCTGTCGGCTGCCTGCACCGAGACGGCACTATCAAAAAAGGTACACTTGGGATATACAGTGCATTCTGAAAGTATTCAGACCCCTTAACTTGTTTCTCATCAATCTACACACAATACCCAATAATGACAAAGCGAAAACAGGTTTTTAGAGATGTTTGTAAATGTATTAAAAATAAAAAACAGAAGTACCTAATTTACAAAAGCATTATGACCCTATGAGACTTGAAATTGAGCTCAGGTGCATTGGTGGCAGGTAGCCTAGTGGTTAGAGTTTTGGGCCAGTAACCCAGGTTGCTGGATCGAATCCCCAAGCTGACAAGGTAAAAATCTGTCGTTCTGCCCCTGACCAAGGCACTGTAACCCACTTCCCCGGGCGCCGAAAATGTGGATGTCGATTTTAAGGTAGCCCCTGGCATCTCTCTGATTCAGAGGGGTTGGGTTAAATGCAGCAGACACATTTCAGTTGAATGCATTCAGTTGGACAACTGACTAGGTATTTCCCTTTCCTGTTTCCATTGATCATCCTTGATGTTTCTACAACTTGATTGGAGTCCACCTGTGGTAAATTCAATTGATTGGACATGATTTGGAAAGGCACACATCTGTCTATTTAAGGTCCCACAGTTGACAGTGCATGTCAGACCAAACACCTAGCCATGAGGTCGAAGGAATTCTCTGTGGAGACAGGATTGTGTCGGCACATATCTAGTGAAGTGTACCAAAACATTTCTGCAGCATTTAAGGTCCCCAAGAACACAGTGGCCACCATCATTCTTAAATTGAAGAAGTTTGGAACCACCAAGACTCCTAGAGCTGGCGGCCCGGAAGTGACCAAGAACCCAATGGTCACTCTGACAGAGCTCCAGAGTTCCTCTGTGGAGATGGGAGAACCTTCCAGAAGGATGACCATCTCTGCAGCACTCCAACAGTCAGACCTTTTATGGTAGAGTGGCCAAACGGAAGCCACTCCTCAGTAAAAGGCACATGACAGCCCGCTTGGAGTTTGCCAATAGAAACCTAAAGGACTCTCAGACCATGAGAAGCAAGATTCTCTAGTCTGATGAAACCAAGATTGAACTCTTTGGAGGAAACCTGGCACCATTCCTAAGATGAAACATGGTGGTGGCAGCATCATGCTGTGGGGATGATTTTCAGCGGCAGGACTGGGAGACTAGTCAGGATCGAGGGAAAGATAAACAGAGTAAAGTACACAGAGATCCTTAATAAAAACCCGCTCCAGAGTGCTCAGGACAACAGACTGGGAAGAAGGTTCACCTTGCAACAAGACAACGACCCTAAGCACACAGCCAAGACAACACAAGAATGGCTTCGGGACAAGTTGTTGAGTGGCCCAGCTAGAGTCCAGACTTGACTTGAACATCTCTGGAGAGACCTGAAAATGGCTGTGCAGCGACACTCCCCATCCATCCTGACAGAGCTTGAGAGGATCTGCAGAAAAGAATGGGAGAAACTCTCCAAATAAAGGTGTGCCAAGCTTGTAGCATCATACCCAAGACAACTCTAGGCTGTAATCGCTGCCAAAGTACTGACTAAAGGGTCTGAATAAATGTGATATTTTCAGTTTATTTTGAACTTTTTATACATTTGTGAAAATTTCTAAAAACCTGTTTTTGCTTTGTCATTATGGGGTTTTGTGTATAGTTTGAGGGAAAAAATACAATTTAATCCATTTCAAACTAAAGCTGTAATGTAAAAATGTGGAAAAAGTCAAGGGGTCTGAATACTTTCTGAATGCACCGTATGCTTTCATATAACCACCAAACCAGTGACCATTATCAGTCATGGTTTTGATAGGACGTGACAGTTTTCATTCCATACATTGACCCCCCACGTAGCATGGCTAATGTTCAGATTTAAATGCTTAAGGGGATAATTCTGTTAGTGAAGGGGTAGACTATGCATACCTCTTACATCAAAAGGTCTTCATGTTAAATGTCAAGGCCAGCTTTGCATGCAGAGGCTACATTTTCTTGACATGTTTCTGATTTCTGTTGCCCAGAGGATGTCTTGCTGAGCATCAACGGCGTGGATCTGACCCAGCTGACTTACAATGAGGCGGTGTCGGTGCTGAAGGCCCAGACGGCTCAGGCCCAGGTGGTCCTCAGGGTCATCCAGACCATCTCAGAAGACCCAGAGGATGAGGGGGAGGCCGCCAAGGAGGCAATGGAGTCTGTGGAAAATCCAAGGGAGGATGACGTCAACTGGGCCCCGTTGTGGACGCGCTGGCTGGGGCTTCCCAGGTAAGCACACACACTAACCATTGGTTGGAAAATAACTTACCTCAAGTTTGCATGACCTCAACTTTGCATTTCTTCAAATCCAATCTGTGTCATGAGTACAGCTTGTACTCAACACTTCAGTAGTTGGACAATACTAGCAAGCAATATTAGTCTGAACAGTGTGATAATGCTTGGACACAGTCTGTTGTGTCGGAAAAGTACCCTATCACTTGTTTCAGGTGGCCATTTAAAACACGACGGTCTTAATTCTGCGCTTATGAAATCACACGGACACATTTTTTTGAGCGTCACTTCCTCTCCTCCTTAGTCACATGCACTGGTGCCGTGACATCGTGTTGCTGAAGACCAATCAGGAGAGCTGGGGCTTCAGCATTGTGGGCGGCTTCGAGGAGAGTCAGGGACAGCAGCCGTTCTTCATCAAGACCATCGTGCCTGGTACACCCGCCTACCTCGACGGACGCCTCAAGTGAGTTGCTTCACACGGCCAGTGCTAGTTTCTTATAATAAACTTCAGTGAGGAAAAACATGTTACTATCTGGGTGGGTGACGGAGTTTAGGAGCAGTGAGAAGGGAGTTATGTTTTGGTAAGCCTGCCCTGTTCTTTGATAAGGCATGTACTCCCTTTTGTGCAGACTTGCCTCCCCAAGGACAGGATTGAACAGAAATACCTGGTTTCACCATTTTAATTCAACTGAGAGCAGAGATGAAGCCAGCCTGGTATCCAGTGCTCATTTAAATGTGATTCTCCTGTAGAAGTCCATCATATTTAGAAATTAATGCACAGCTGTTAGGAGACTGATTATGGTGGCGGTTAGGTCATTGTATTGCATTTCTTGTGCCCATCTCTGTGCCCCATGTTTCCTGACTGTCCCTCGGTGTTGTCTCTAGGTGTGGTGATGAGATTGTAGCTGTGAACGGAGCCACCACGGTGGGCATGAACAACTCGTCCCTCATCCCCATGCTCAAGCTGCAGAAGAATAAAGTCACACTGACTGTGGTGTCCTGGCCGGGGAGCCTGGTGTAGACACGCATGTGTCTGCACACGAAGATACAGACGCACACCCTGCCTTCCTCAGCTCCTGTCTCCACTCAGCCTCTTGTCTCTGCACATACCACCCTAGAATCTCATTGGTGACATTCTTGGAAAGATGGTTACTTTTACGATTTATTAATTTCACTAGGTAATCTCTTCTGATGTGGATTGTAATCTAGTTTAATTTGCACATTGCCCTAGCTGACTAGTGTGACTGAATTTCACATTTTAGTTGTTTCACTGCTTTGGTTGTTTTTGTTGTTACTCAAAAGGGCAGTTGATTCTCTGGCTGAACAAATCGGGCTTATCAGGGTGAATTGACAATCAAAAATTGGAATCGTTAATGGTGGAAACAGCCTCATCTGTTTATATATTTATATCACACTCACCGGACAGTTTATTAGGTACACCCCGTTCACAAATTGATCCCTCCTACAGACAGTGAGTCATGTAGCTGTGGTGTGCTATATAAAGCAGGCAAACAGGTTTTGAGGCATTCAGTTACTGTTCGATTGAACGTTAGAATGGGCAAAAATAGTGACATTTTGAGCGTGGTATGATCGTTGGTGCCAGGCACGCCAGATCCAGTATCTCAGAAAAGGCCGCCCTCCTGGGCTTTTCACGCACGACAATGTCTAGGGTTTAACAAAGAATGGTGCGACAAACAAAAAAACATCCAATCAGCGGCAGTCCTGTGGGAGAAAACAGCTCGTTGATGAGAGGTCGAAGGATAATGGCAAGAATCGTGCAAACTAACAGGCGGGCAACAAACAGACAAATAATGGAGCAGAACAGCATCTCGGAATGCACAACTCGTCTATCCACAACATGACAGCAAGTTCAGTTTACTTGAGTGGCCTGCACAGTCCCCAGACCTCAACCCAATAGATCATCTTTGGGATTAGATGGGACGGCCTGTTCGCAGCATGCATGTACCGCCGTCCAATCTGCAGCAACTGCATGATGCCATCGCGTCAGCATGTACCAACATCCCTGTGGAATTTTTCCAACACCTTGTAGAATACCCAAAGAATTCAGGCTGTTCTGGATGCAAAGGGGGATCCTACCTGGTACTAGATGGGTGTACCTAATATACACACAGAGGTCGGTTTATCTGCGATATTACAACTAAGAAGTTTCTGAAAACGACTAACACTTTTTTTTTCTCCCCCTGGTACATCATTACACGCTCGATAGAATCGCACAATATGTATGTACTGCAATATCTTTTTACATGCTGTGCGACGTGCCTCTGTTTGGCAACAATAACAGCGGTGGTAGGGTGGCGCGGATTCCATCTTTAAATGTAAACTGGAAGGATCTTTACTGTTTTGGAATTATTGTTTTTACCCTGTCTTGAACACTTTAAACATTTGTTTTTAGCAGGTTTTGCTTACTTGTTCACAATACCCATTTGCCCCCCCCATATGTTAATGGTGATTTGAATTATTCAAAGCCGGGATATATTTGTAGATTTCAAATTCAATGGGGGGGAAACATATCCTCATAATTCCATAATTTGACGGTTGACTAAGTCACATGTACCCATCCTCTCCAACACCTGCCTTTTTATTTTTGTACATTTTAGATTTTAACAGATACTGTGTTTTATATATATAAATCACACACACAAGGATGTTATCGTGGCTTCTGGTATTTATGAATGATTTATTTCCTATACAACTGCACTGTAAAAATCTCTTACATTCGGTATGAGACAATGCACAAAAATGTATTTGATTAATGTGGGTGCCTTGTACATGTTGAAGGACAAAAGTTCAAACACTTGCCTTAATTGCCACAACCAAATATCGTTTTTTTTCTTAAAGCTCCCACCTCATTGTCTTACCAATGACTAAGTGGAGGGATGATCTGTTCATTGTTATTTAGTTCAAATGTTCACAGGAAGAACCAGGAGGAGATCAGAGCGGCTGGCCTTAATTGGAGCTTTAGATTGACTTCCACTGTTCTTTTCAAGGTGTCATAAAACACTACAGGCCTTTCATTAAACCCTGTGAATGTGATGGAAGCCCTCAGTATAGTTTAATATTTGAGAAATGTAGGCATTTTATCCTGTGTAATGGCTCATCCCTGGGTTTCATAATGTTCTAAAACCTCAAATAATGTATTTTGTATTTTATACATAATATTTACAAAGCACTTCAGATTATATTGAATGGCTTTAAGTCCAGCAAAAAAAACAAGTATATTCCTCCATGGCTGTTTGTCCACAGGGTCTGGGGCCTAGTGCCTCTCGATGGGCCTTGCTTTACTTTTGGTACCCTGGCCTCTGGCTGTCCTGTGGCGGGGGGGGGGTTTATCAGTCATCTGGAGGGGGAAGTGGGCCAGGCGTGTCGCCACGAGAGCTTTAGGAGGAATGTAAATCAGGACAGTGGAGTCGCAGAGGACGGCTTCAAATCATCCCTGGTTTTCCAGCAAGAGTCAAGGACTCAACTTCAGCTCAGTGAAAGATATAAGGGATGAAATTGTTGGTTAGAAACAGTTATGTTAGTATCTATATTGATCAATAAAAAGCTTATACATACCCTTGTTTCTTATCATTACTGCAACCTAATGAAAACATTAAGCAGGAGTTATGGGTGGTTGCTGGCACCTGCAGATGATGTTGACAAACAGCTGTTGTGTAGGCATACTTAGACACCAGCAGAAACAGTTAGTCCCTTAGCTTTCAATCATTGAATACCTAAAATGCAAGCATTTCAGCAGTTTAACTGAGACCAACATTCTTGGTTAGATGATGCTGCAGGACCATAGCAAAATCAATCCATCTCTTTCCCCACAAGTACTGCGATACATTTGTTACAAACTGTGATTGAAAGTACAATAAATTAACTTCAACACTCAATGTGTGATACTTTAAAAGCATTTCAATCGTGTTTGTGGATGAATATTGGACCACACTTCTTCGTCTCATACTGGGATAAGGAAAATTGGAAATATGATAAGGGTCTGGTTTTATTCAAAGAGACAATTTAGCTGAGATGTGACAGAGATTGAACCAAGAATTACATGAATCCAAAATGGTTAGACCCGCTGTACACTACGACACACTCATAGCTCATCTCTCATGGTGTGTCAGTCTGCCCTCTGGAGGACACAGAATTAAAGGCCCATTCACCCAACTCCACCTCTCTGCATGGTTACTTACTGTCTAAACTCCCCTCAATTGTGTATGATCTTTGACATTAATTAACATGAGGCTTTCACAAAGGATAATACAATTTACACAACCCAAAGTGGTACTCCATTAGATTGGAGGGGAACTTAATACAGTAGTGATAGAAAAGTAAAGTAAGACAACCTCGCTTGATCCTGTAGACCAGGGGTATTAAACTCTTACCCTGTGAGGTCCGGATCCTGCTGGTTTTGTTCTACATGATAATTAATTGCACTCACCTGGTTTCCCAGGTCTAAATCAGTCCCTGATTAGAGAGGAACAATGAAAGAAATGCAGTGGTTCTGGCTTTGAGGTCCAGAGTTGAGCACTCTAGACCTGATTTCTTCATCCCAACTTCAACAGGACAATGTGAACAATAAATCCAAGAACAAAGAGGGTCTATAAAACAACCCACCACTCCAGTGTATGTATGGGGGTAGTGATATAGTAACCTATTAGATTTTGGCTACAAACTCAGGGGCCGCAGTTCCATTCCCTGAAAGGGCTAGCTATTTATGGTAATAGTATTCCAAATGTGTCAAGTCATTACAGGCCATCTTGTTAAGTTAATGATTCAGCACCTTGTTAAACATGACAAATTGTCAGGTTTCAGTAGCAGGCTGTGGGTAAAGTACAATACCACAAATAAGATGATCTGTATAACTTAAATGATACTGAAGCATGTCAAAAGTTAGCATGTGGTTTTCAGTTTGACCAACTACAAGACTCTGGGAGAAAATTCAAAATCAACTTTCCATAGGAATTGAGTTGTCATGACAAACATTTACAAGTACTCTGTAACAGGGCCAATACAAGTGAGCATGTCAACCTTAACAAGTACACCCAGTTCTCTGACTGTGGTTCACCTAACATTCCAGTGGCACTGTAACACAGAAAAACTCTCAGCTACAAGTGAAGGACACAACACTAAGGCCTTACAGATTCAGCGATAGAAATTCAAAGCTCATATCCAATTGAGCTGACATATGCAGCGTTTACCGTGAACGCTGTCCTCAATAAAGAGGGAACATTGCCTTGAACTGTCAATCACGCTGTAAAGCTGAACTTCAGCGATGCAGATTGAATAGTGCACTAACGCTGGACAAAATGAATAACTAAGGAAACATTTATTTCAATATGTCATGTTCTCTAGGCTGTATGTGTGTTAACAACAAGGACAAAACACATTATAGGAAAATACAAAACTATAAAATGAACAAAGACAAAGCTGCAACAAAAAGATTGACAAAAAAAAACATTTTGACATGAAAGTGCCAAGTTGGAGTCTGTTTCCAGCAGTACATCATAAAGATAAGTAGCCATCTCACGTTAAACTGGATGACACTTTTTAACCTTTTTTTCTTTAGTTGGCAAAACCACACAAATAACATGCATCACTAGTGTCATTGTAAAATTACTCAGAACCTCAGTTTGACCATCCTCTGAAATCATGACATTTTGACGAGCTTAAGTGCAATTTTCTGTCCTAACTCTGGCATCACATACATTGTAAATGATATGGCTTACTAGGTAAACAGGCCCATATAAACTGGTAAGAGACATCTTTCATAAACAAAACTATGGTACAGCACTTTCTTGACAAAACAAATCAGATCTAAATCACAACGTAAACAACAGCGTACCACTGTACAGTTTATCCTAACATATTTACAGGTTCGTTTCAATTCTCCTGTACAGAGGGGTCATTTCCAAAGTAAAGAAAAAACATGATGCTGTTAAATAGTATGTTAGGCAAATTCAAGCATCACATCTACTTTTTGTTTCAAAGAAGAATTGATTTGAGGAAATTAAACCCAATAGCCAGAATTTGAACTTGGTGGGCTACAAAATGCTGGTCTCCTCCTGTCTTATAACATCCTTTATTGTTTTACATAAGGCGATGATGCTCTAGGTGTCCAATACTGATACGATACGATACATGGCCTCGATTAATGATGGCTCTTTGGGCTAAATGCACTTTTCAACAGTATATTTTTGTTCAATCACTAGTTGTATTACACACAACAAAAAGGGGGCATTTTTCTACTTCGAAAGGAACTGTGCAAAATCTGCCCTACAAAATCTGCTCTAAAGCAAAGTGACAGTGTTGCAATTTCTATTGTACAAGGTACTGGGAGATGGTAAGGGACATCTCTACACCGGTGCAGACCCTCATTTCAACATATATACAAGGCACTACGGATAGGAGTCAAGGGTCACACTGCAGGTCTCCCAACAGCCTCCTCAGCTCAGTCCGGTCGGAATATAGGATATTTGGGTAAGAATTCTATAAGAATTACCTGTGGAGGGAAAACATTTATTCATTTCACACTTTTCTTTCAGAATTGAATCTTTCCAGTAGGCCCTGCTCTATTGTACATTACATAAATTACCATATATTTTGTATCTTATGATCTGAGACTTGTAATACTCCATATGTTGGCAAGAATCATATTCTGTTTTAGGGGAACATGTTTTAGGGGAACATGAATGGGTTATACTTACATATTCCATCATATTGCTGCTTTCACATTTCCTTCTGCTGAGTTTCCAGTGCAGGCCCAGCTAAAGAGAAGAGGTGAAAGTAAGGACAGACATAACAGCGCACACGCACAGACACCCACCTACTGTCTGGGTAGCTAATCTGTCTGAGATCTCCCCTAGTGTGAGGGGAATTTAGGAAAGGCTTTAAAACTACAGTGTGGGTCATAAATATTGGCAACCTTGACAAAGATTAGAAAAATATACTTTATAAAATAAATAATACAAATACTGAGCAGGTAGCCTAGTGGTTAGAGCATTGGACTAGTAACCAAAAGGTTGCAGGATCAAATCCCTGAGCTGACAAGGTAAAGAATCTGTCGTTCTGCCCCTGAACAAAACCACTGTTCCTAGGCCGTCATTGAAAATAAGAATTTGTTCTTAACTGACTTGCCTAGCTAAATAAAGGTTAAAAAAATTGTATGCTGAAAACATTTGAAGATTCAATTATTTTATACTAATATGCTCAATTAAATAGATTTGTTTAAGAAGTAATACAAAAACTCTAAAAAAGATAAGGGTCAGAATATAGGCATACGTTTTCAGTTCTTCAGCACCGTCCCCTTGCGAGGATAATGACCCTGAGTCTTTTTCTAGAATGTTATGAGATTGGAGAGCACAATAGGAGGGGTCTTAGACCATTCCTCCATACAGAATCTTTCCAGATCCTTGATATCCTTCATCAGTGCTTATGAACTGCCCTCTTCAATTCAAACCACAGATTTTCAATGGGGTACAAGTTTGGAGACAGATGGCCATTGAAAAATGTTGATTTTGTAGTCAATTAACCATTTCTTTGTGGATTTTGATGCACCACCACCACATCTCACAGTAGGTATGAGGTTATTTTCTGCATATGCTTCCATTCTTTTCAACGCCCAGCCCACCACTGGTATGCGTGGCCAAAGAGCTCTATTTTCATGTCATCTGACCATAGACCGCCTGGGGTTTGATAAACAGCATTGGCACTTGGATTAGAACCGGTGCCATGGTCAGATAACAGGAAAATAGAGCTCTTTGGCCACCCACACCAGTGGTGGGTTTTGTGTTAAAAAACAGAAGCATATGTAGAAAATGACCCCATACTTACTGTAAATATGGTGGTGGAGCTTTGATGTTATTGGGCTGTATTGCTTCCACTGGCGTCAAGAACTTTACCAAGTACCAGGACATTTTAGACAAAAACCTGGTTGCCTCTGCCAGGAGGCTGAAACTTGGCCACATGTAGATCTTCCAGTAAGAAAACAACCCCAACACTAATCAGAATTCACAAAGAAATGGTTCATTGACCACAAAATCAACATTTTTGCAATGGCCATCTCAGTTGCCAGGGCAACGCCAGGGTTGTGAGTTCGATTCTCACGGGGGACCAGTATGAAAATGTATAGCTTAGAGGGAAATTTGTTTTAAGGGTTAAAGTTTACATGAGTTAACGACCATTATCCATCAGAAACCTGCTACTTTAACATCGCTTAAAGATAGAATGCGCAGTAGGGGGAAACAGCGCTACTGGCCACCCCACCCCACTGTTGTTGTTTTTGTTTCCAAGCTGAGGGAGCGTCGTCCAGCATGGTAAAAAAAAAAAAAAGAAAGTGTTTAGTACATATTGTACTGGGGCGGCAGGGTAGCCTAGTGGTTAGAGCGTTGGACTAGTAATCGGAAGGTTGCGAGTTCAAACCCCCGAGCTAACAAGGAACAAATCTGTTGTTCTACCCCTGAACAGGCAGTTAACCCACTGTTCCTAGGCCGTCATTGAAAATACGAATTTGTTCTTAACTGACTTGCCAGGTTCAATAAAGGTGGACGTCGCTGTTTCCCCATTAACGATTGCTTCACAACTGACGGAACTGTTATGGTCTTTCAGACAGGTGCTAGTATTCAATTTGTTCTTACCTTGTGATATAACCGGTTGTTTTCCCATTCTAACAACTTCTGAATAGATCTTCTCGCCTGTTTGTAAAGGAGCACATACAACATTGAAATGTTTTCTAGTAATTACCTTGACTTCACACTCTTTTTCAAATGACAATAACAGCAACCACAGTATTATATGACAAAGAGACATTTATGGACTGAACTCCTTTTACCAGCTTGTAATTTCCACTTCACAATAACACTGGGTCGAGGCACCACCTTTCAGTGGCGTACCCTTCAGCTGGACAGGCCTTCAATGGTGCAATGTACCATTTTTACACACAAGTTGTTATTGCCTGCTTAAGACCAATACGGCTGGATTTGTAAACTAGCCCATGAGTAATGAGAGGGCCTGCTGACTTATGTAGAGTGGGACTGTGCTGCAGCCATCACACGAGGGCTGATTGAGACTTACTCTCTTGTTGAGGCATATAACGGGCCACAGACTGAAGCCCACTGTACAGCAACAGCACAGGCAACCACAAAGAAGCCACTTCACATTGACAGGCAAGTTCTTCTTCAAGCAAGCGTTCACTCTGCTGATGCTGGTTTTAAACTCCTCTGGAGCCACCTGGAGAAGAAGCAGGAGAAGGGAGGAAGAAGTGGATAGGAAATGTCAGACAGAGGAAATGTGGTTGTAATTGGTATAGTTTTTATCTTATTGGTAATTCTCTCTTTGAGATAAATCAGCTCATAATTGTTTTCAATCATTTGAGCTTAAAATAGCAATAGTGCTGAGCAATTTACCAAAATGTCAGTTATTAAACAACTAATTGACTGATATTGGTTACATTTTTGGAATTCTATTTGGTTCAGGTTTTTTTCTGTGAGCTCGATGCGCAGTTTCTCCAGAGCTAAATCAGACCAAGCCCGAACTGTGGGATGAAATAGGGAGTTGTAGTTTCCAACAGGCCAATATTCTTCATAGTTTCGTGGTAATTAACGACAATGACCATAATCCATTGCGTGCCTGGTCTGTGTGTTTCTTTTACACCGGCTACTGTACATTAGGTTAGTGAGGGGCAGACATGGAGGGGGAGAGAAGAGATAGAAGAATGTGCAATTGAGAGGGATAGAGAGCAGTTGCTTAGCGAGGTCTCTACCTGAAAAGACATGACTGATAATTGGCATTCAGCAGTCATGAATGTATGACTTATTTACACTGAAAAATATAAAAACGAAGCATGCAGCAATTTCAAAGATTTTACTGAGTTACAGTTCATATAAGGAAATCAGTCAATTGTAATAAATTCATTAGGCCCTAATCTATGGATTTCACATGACTGGGAATACAGATGTGCATCAGTTGGTCAGAGATTTTTTTTTTTTTTTTTTTTAAGTAGGGGCAGGGATCAGAAAACCTGTCAGTATCTGGTGTGACCACTATTTGCTTCATTTGCTTCACGCGACATCTCCTTCGCATAGAGTTGATCATAGCCTGTGGAATGTTGTCCCACTCCTCTTTAATGGCTGTGTGAAGTTGCTGGATATTGGTGAGAACTGGAACACGCTGTCGTACACGTCGATCCAGAACATCCTAAACATGCTCGATGGGTGACGTGTCCGAGTATGCAGGCCATGGAAGAACTGGGACATTTTCATCTTCCAGGAATTGTGTACAAATCAATGCGACATGGAGCCGTGTATTATCATGCTGAAACATGATGGCGGCGAATGAATGGCACGACAATGGGCCTCGGGATCTGTCATGGTATCTCTGTGCATTCCAATTACCATCAATAAAATGCAATTGTGTTCATTGTCCGTAGCTTATGCCTGCACATACCATAACCCCACCACCAGCATGGGGCATTCTGTTCACAATGTTGACATCAGCAAACCGCTCGCCCTCGTGACACTATACACTCTGTCTCCCATCTGTCCGTTACAGTTGAAACCGGGATTCATCAGCGAAGAGCACATTTCTCCAGAGTGCCAGTGGCCATCGAAGGTTAGCATTTGCCCACTGTCACGACCCTGGTGAGGACGATGAGCACACAGATGAGCTTCATTGAGACTGTTTCTGACAGTTTGTGCAGAAATTCTTTGGTTATGCAAACCCTAAGTTTCATCAGCTGTCTGGGAGGCTGGTTTCAGACGATCCCGCAGGTGAAGAAGCCGGATGTGGAGGTCCTGGGCTGGCGTGGTTACATGTGGTCTGCGGTTGTGAGGCCGGTTGGACGTACTGCCATATCTCTAAAATGACTTTGGTGACAACTTATGGTAGAGAAAATAACATTCAATTCTCTGGCAACAGCTCTGGTGGACATTCCTGCAGTCAACATGCCAATTGCATGCTTCCTCAAAACATGAGACATCTGTGGCATTGTGTTGTGTGACAAAACTGCACATTTTAGAGTGGCTTTTTATTCTCCCCAGCACAAGGTGCACCTGCCATGCTGTTTAATCAGCTTCTTGATATGCCACACCTGTCAGGTGGATGGATTGTCTTGGGAAAAGAGAAATACTCACTAACAGGGATGTAAACAAATTTGTGCACAACATTTTTGAAAAATAAGCTTTTTGTGAGTATGGAACATTTCTGTGTTCTTTTATATCAGCTCATGGTACCAACACTTTACATGTTGCATTTATATTTTTGTTCAGTATATTTTGAAGAAGTACAAAATGTGATTTTTGAATATGATTTTGTCACCAGCATAGGCAGCAGCTCTTTAGAGATGAGTTGACTTGGAATGTAATAAAATAAAATGTAATATATACAACCAAAATATTTTATTAAAGTGAATAAATGATGGCTAATAAGTGATAAGCAGTAATGGCCAGTCACTACCATCATTGGTCTTCATAATTGTTTTATTCTGTGTTGTTACAGCATTCAACCCACATAATGCATTTAATGTTTAAAGCCGAAATCAAAAACCGTGATAATTTTTTTAAGAATCAAAACTATCTCAAAAGGCACTAATCGCTCAGCAATATGAATAAAAAACAAACACCTGAAAGGGAAAGTAGGAGAAAGGCAACCACTTCTGTGAAAAACTCCTTTAAATGTTTATTTTTATAATAAAACCTGTACTGTAGTCTACAGGATCAAAGAGCCTTAGAAAACAAATGGGTGGCCTAGATATTTGGAGATGCTATCCAGAGATCAAATCTCTTACTAGTACGCCTGTAACTTGCTAACCAATCTCTTGTCTATTCACGGCAGAGAGGGACTAAAGGGAGAGATAAGCTCAGTGCCTGTGGCAGCGGCCATCCAAACAACATGAATGGATGCTAATTCCTCTCTGGGTCTGTACGCCATAAAACTGGGGTCGTAATCTTTTATGACAGGATGCAAAGGTCTCTTTGCAAACAGAATAGGAATAAGGGCCTGCTGATCTGCACCCTTCAATCATCATAATTGTGACCTCTTCCATCATGTCACCATTGGTCACAATACTGGAGAGACTTTTTATTGCCCTGCACTTCCCTTATCCCCTTAGCCTTTTTGTGTTTGAGTGTCTGACCCAGGAAGCTGCCCTTTCTTGTGCATGGCACAGTCTTTATTTCCTTCTTTTATCACCTGGAGCTGTGTCCCCGACCAACTGGGCTCCAAAGATGGCTTACTCATTGACAGAGCTTCACTTCAGCTTTGGATGCACCGTAGTGTGTTGCTCCATCATATCAAAAGCACTTAAGAAACGTGACAGAGGAAATTCAGGGATGGTCTGATTTGTCAAAGGGCAAATAGAACAATGGCGCCACCATAATAGCTTAAATTGCTTAATTCGCATCCCAGTCCAAATCATTTGGCAAGCACAAAACATTGCTTTGGGGAAATGCATGAGACGATACAAATGAATTGGGTTACTGTACCTTTCCCGTAAGTACTGAGGGAAACTCTGTGTCAAATTTGTTGCTCAAGCCAAACCTGTCAAAAAGAAACATACAAAAATGGTAGAGATTAAACAAACTTTCCATTGGACATGTATAAAGTACTATACTGTGACTGTGGGCTGTCACAAGGGGAACCTGGCATGGTTTTTTATGGAGACGGAATAACAGACACTGTACTCTCTACAAATAAATACCTATACAAATGTACCTAACACTTTACATTGTACAGACAGCAAAACAAAACAAAAATGCATTTCCTGAATAACCTGTCATTTGTTTCATTATGTGAATAGCTTCCCCTGTTGATACAATTCAATATGATGACAAGGATACACCATATGCATAACACAGTTGTGGAGACTAGAGGAAGTATACTTGACTATTTTGATAAAAAGCTAAGGAATGGGCCTGGGGAAATGTAAGCACTCGCATACGCATAGACAGAGCTATGGATGCAAGGACTGACCATCCATTATATCAAAATGACAGTGTTAACCATGTATTGCAGTTATACAGTGTTTAACATTTATCTACATTGTTTACAAACATTGGAGTAAAACAATGCTTATTTTGCGTTCTGATGGCATAGGACAGTTGAACTAAACTCATGAGGCATTTATAAGTTATATTGTTCAAAAGTCAATGGGCATAGCTAACTTAATATCATAAATGTATAGTCAAGTCCAAAATGGATTCTAGTTTTGCAGGGAGTAACGTGAGCTTAACACAGAATGTTAAATCTATGGATGGTAGCTAGCAAGCTTGCTGGAAATAGTCTTGGTTCATCACCACAATTTGAATAAGCCAGCCCTGTCAAAATATTAAATAGTTACCGTAGATGTCATGTTGGCTTGTCATTTTTGTTACAGTAGATGCTATGTTAGGCAAGTTTGCAGGCAAGCAGTGTAGATAGCTAACGTTAGCTACCTAGTTCGCACAACTATAGTTACGCGAACTAAGTAAGCTAGTCAACTATAAAGCAGGAATAGCAGATAACGTTACACAATAGATCACCCTTGCCTCATCTAATGAAGTCAAATGTAATAGTTTTGTCCTAATATAATTGCCACGGCCTAGTGGTAAGTTGTATTTCATAGCATTGTTGTTGGCAGGCTAGCTAGCTAGCTAGCAAGCTAATGAGGTAGAACAACATAACGAATCATAATGACTGCGCTTTGGATTGCTTACACGGTGATGTGCCCGGCCCCTCGCATAATCACAGGTTCTGAGCAATATTTAACAAGATGTTCTTCACTCACTACACGTTCATCTTCCTCGTCTAACTCATAGATGGTATCAAAATCCGCCATGTTGGGTAGTAAGACGCTCATGACGTTTTCGTCACTGCCAGCATGACATCAACAACCAGTAATGCCGCGTTCAAAACAACTGGGAACACGGAAATCTCCGACTTCAGTGCGTTCAAAACAACTGGGAACTTCGGGGGGGAAGAACTACCTCCGACTGGGGAAATCGTTTTGAACAGTCATCCAACTCGGGAACTCGGACCTCTTTCTTTCCGACCTGAATATCACTGACATCATGATTTGACCGAGCTCAGCCTCCACAGAGTGTCTGGAAAAGTGACGGATATAATTTCATATCATCTAAGTTTATAATTTTTTAAGAATACAATAAAGTAGGCTTCACTGCACTCTATACTCCTCTGTAAACCGGTCATCTCTGTATACCCGTCGCAAGACACACTGGTTGTTGATTATTTTTTTATTTTTTTAACTATTAGGCCTCACTCCCTCCTATCTGAGATATCTACTGCAGCCCTCATCCTCCCCATACACACCCCTGGGTCGCTCGTCTTTTCAGTTCGCTACAGCTAGCGACTGGAACGAGCTGCAACAAACAGTCAAACTGGACAGTTTTATCTCAATCTCTTCATTCAAAGACTCAATCATGGACACTCTTACTGACAGTTGTGGCTGCTTTGCGTGATGTATTGTTATCTCGACCTTCTTGCCCTTTGTGCTGTTGTCTGTGTCCAATAATGTTTGTACCATGTCTTGTGCATTGCCATGCTGTGTTGCTACCATGCTGTGTTGCTGCCTTATGTTGTTGTCTTAGGTATCTATTTATGTAGCGTTGTGTATTTTGTCCTATGTTATTTAAAATATATATATATATATATGTAACCCAGCCCCTGTCTCCGCAGGAGGCCTTTGGCCGTATGGTAGGCCATCATTGACTTGCCTAGTTAAATAAAGGTTAAATGAAAAAAATAAAAAATAATACAGATATCAATAGCAGACTACACATCAGGGGCGTCATGCACCCAAACATCTGAGGGGGCATGGAAGTATGGAAGCCCCCAGTCTGGAAGATGGAGAATTCAGTATTTTCCAAAACTATGAAACATTTTTTCCTGCAATCTAGAGCCCTAAACATTATACTGAATTCTATGTTCAAAATATGTTTATTTTCTGCATATCTAATCATACTTCTTGAGCTGTCTGTATCCTCCTGAGAGGTGGTTATTTTTTTAAAGGTTCAATGCTGCTGTATTAATCTCAATATCAAATCATTTCTGGGTAACAATTACGTACCTTACTGTGATTGTTTCAATTGAGATTGTAAAAAATAAACATATGTAGCTTCTTAGCAAAGAGCAATTTTTCAAGCAAGAGTTTTGCTCGGACTGTCTGGGAGTGGTCTGTGTGGGGGAGGGGGAAACTAAAAACTAGCTGTTATTAGCAGAGAGGGTTGGTACTCTCTTTCTTATTGGTCTGGTTAACTAATTTACTCCTGGTGATGTCACCAGGCAGGCCAAAACTCCATCCCACCAAAACAGGCTGCAATCTTTTCAAACAGCTCTTACACTATAATGTTATTATAATAATTTTTGCAATTTCACAGTATTATTCCAAGCTCACAGTGTGGAAATATACACTGAACAAAAATATAAACGCAATACGTAAAGTGTTGGTCCCATGTTTCATGAGCTGAAGTAAAACATCTCAGAAATCTTCAATATGGACAAAAAGCATATTTCTCTCAGATTTTGTGCATGGATTTCATTGCATTCCTGTTAGTGAGCATTTCTCCTTTGCCAAGATAATCCATTCACATTACAGGTCTGGAATATCAAGAATTTGATTAAACAGCATGATCATGACACAGGTGCACCTTGTGCTGGGGACAATAAAAGGCCACTAAAATATGCAGTTGTGTCACACAACACAAGCATCAATTTTGAGAATCTGGCAGTACGTCCAACAGGCCTCACAACTGCAGACAAACCATGTGCGTGGCTTTGGATGGGAGAGCAGTTTGCTGATGTCAATGTTTTAAGCAGAGTGCCCCATGGTGGCGGTGGGGTTATGGTATGGGCAGGCACAAGCTACGGACAATGAACACAATTGCATTTTATTGATGGCAATTGGAATGTACAGAGATACCATGATGCGATCCTGGAGCCCATTGTCGTGCCATTCATGTTTCAGCATGATAAGCCCCATGTTGCAAGGATCTGTACACAATTCCTTGAAGCTGAAAATGTCAGAGTTCTTCCATGGCCTGTATACTCACCAAACATGTCACCCATTGAGCACGTTTGGGATGCTCTGGATTGACGTGTAGGGCAATGTGTGTTCATGTTCCTGCCAAAAGCATGATCAACTCTATGCGAAGGAGATGTATCGCGCTGACTGAGGAAAATGCTGGTCGCACCAGATACTGACTGGTTTTCTGATCCACGCCCCTACCTTTTTTTTAAGGTGTCTGTGAACCACAGATGTTTATCTGTATTCCAAGTCATGTGAAATCCATAGATTAGGACCTAATGGATTTTTTTCAATTGACTGATTTCCTTATATGAACTCAGTAAAATATTTTAGTATTTTATTTAATTTTACCCCGTTTTCTCCCCAATTTCGTAGTATCCAATTGTTAGTAGCCACTATCTTGTCTCATCGCTACAATTCCTGTACGGGCTCGGGAGAGACGAAGGTTGAAAGTCATGTGTCCTTCTTAACACAGCGCGCATCCAACCCGGAAGCCAGCTGCACCAATGAGTCGGAGGAATGTGTCTTATTCAGTCAATTTAGTATTACTTGCTTTATAAAGTGTACCAACCTTGCCAGCTTTGCCAGCACAATTAGTATTGCTTTAGAGCCCTAATAAAACAAATTTCGATTGGTCCTTTTACTACTGTTCAAATGTGCAAAAATGTATTTGAAATTTACCCGTATCCATCAACAACTGTCGTTTTATAGAATAACACAAGATATGCCCCCCATTACGACATACATGTGTATCTGAAGTGCAGCCGTCGCTTAAGTAGGCCTACACATAATTTTTGCCTACCAACCAGTGTTGCCAATTTAGCAACTTAGTCGCTATATTTAGCAAGTATTCAGACCCTTCTAGCGACACATTTTCAAAAAAGCGACTAGCGACTTTTTCTGGTGTTATTGGAGACTTTTGTAGGGGTCACAGGCGGCCCAGTCCTTGTGCAGCAGTCTTTCCCAGCTGCAGTCAAAGCAGGAGATGTTCACCCCTCTGCGTCCAAACTGCAAATGAATTGCACATGCGGGAAGCTGCCGCTGGCCGATCCAGCCCTGGCTTACATTCAGGGCGGGATGTAAATGTAAAATGTTCTTTGTCTAAAATAAATCACTGCACAAAAATAAATCACTGCATTTGACTCACACCACCTCAGTCACTTACTCACCTTGTCCACTGTGTGTGTGCCTCTCTGTGACAAAAGCTAAACATCTAGCTGGCTAGCTCATCATGTCTCAGTCTAAACTGTACACTCAAATACAGAAAGGAGTGGGAATCAAACCCTGAATGAAAAAGGCTGGTTGAAGCCTTTTATTGGAGGTGATACACAGGTATACTGCCTGTATTGTAAGGCTAATTTCTACGACAAACTTAGTGATGTAAAAAAAAACATGACAACTAAAAAACATACTCAAAAGGCAAAGCCTTATAACAGTTCCACCCAAAACAAGCTGCCATTTATGGTTAAAAAAAATTTACTCTG
Source organism: Oncorhynchus masou masou (assembly GCF_036934945.1). Lineage (NCBI taxonomy): Eukaryota > Metazoa > Chordata > Actinopteri > Salmoniformes > Salmonidae > Oncorhynchus > Oncorhynchus masou. The sequence goes on along the minus strand of NC_088243.1, from coordinate 59,947,678 downwards.
CAAAAAAGGCTGAGGCCACCATAGCATTAGCTATCGCTGAACACTGTTCCATGCTGGCATGTGTTCACATTAGAGAAGCATGTAGAGCAGCTTTCTCAGACTCCACTGCTGCTACCCTCTTCAAAAGATTAATGGTGTTCTAGCACCATACTTTCTGAAAAAGTTGGTCGCAGATGTGGGTGACCAGCGTTTCAGCCTCCTCCTCAATGAGTCCACAGATGTAAGTGTTTCTAAGTACCTGGGGGTTGTGATAAGGTACTTTAGTGACACCAATTATACAATTGTATCAACATTTCTGGGGCTTGTTGAGTTGGAGGGAGGAGATGCCAAATCTATAGCCTCAAATATCTGGTTCTTATTTGCTGTGTGTGCCACTCTCTGCAGCTTGCTTTAAGTCATGCTTCCAATGACATCATCCCCCGTAGTGTGGAGTACTTGGTACGAGAGACTTATAACTGGTTTTCAGTGTCTACAAAGCACAGGGAGGGGGCAAAAAAGTAGGCTTTGTGTCGTTTTCATAGTATTGACATCACTTTTACAGTAGTCTATCACACAACGACTGTGTACTGCAAATGAGTGACAATAGAGTGAACACTTGCCTGCTTATTTAAGTAGGCTACACACGGTATTGGTCCTACTACTGCGACATACAAAATGTAACAAAATGGAGGCCTATCTGAAATGCATCCATATACACAACAACTGTCATTTTGCCACAAGAAAGCATGTCATGTTGAACAGAAGCCTCACAAAGACTGGTAGCCCAAGATGCACTAATTAAAACAGCATAAACTGTAACCATCAATTCAGGACCACGGACAGAAAGCAACCCCAGTCAGCAAGGTGAAAGGATCATGTACAATGTGAGTGGACAGCCAGGACAACAGGAGCACTATGCCAGGGATCATCTCAGAGCACAACCAATTAGGCTACATTGGACATTGTCCCTATAACAATCAAATAATACAAAGCTGTATATCTATGAAGTAAAAAGCAAAGGCCTAAACTATACAATACATTCAAAAAGGTATCTTCCCATTTAGATGAGTTGCAGCCTCCTTGATGCTGTGTCGAACCTTATGAGAAGTTTCTGATTCCATTCTCCTTTCCAGAGAATTTTACTTGTGAGGTCCCTCTCAAATACCAGCTGGCCAAGCTGGGCTTTTCGTTGATGTGTTCAGAGTCTGTGCTTACTGAATATGTTCTTCAGGGCGGAGAATTAATTTTTGCACATTGCTGCTTGTGGCTGGGGTAACGGATATGCAGGTGCTTGTTGTGATTTTCCACATGTGCTGGTGCTAGGCCCTGGATCTTGTGAATCTTGTTGGTCAGCATTGGATATTAGGTTCCTCAACCTCGGTGGTCGGGCCTGCAGGCTGGTCAGTGAACTTGGCATTTCTCTCGACATGGTGGTCCTCAGTTTTTTTGCTCTTGGCAGTTCTCAGCCATTTTCGGATATCCATGCTGATCAAAGCTCAGCCAACTAGCTATAATTATTCAGTGCTCCGCTACCAAAACTTAACGAAGCTAGTGGCTACTAGCTATCCTGTTGTTAGCTGTATCTGTCTGCAAAGGTGAAAAATGTTTCCCCCTCTCTGTGAGAAAGCACAATTTATATGTGGTGAGTCCACACCTGGATTTGCCTCCCCGTACAGCCGGCCCTGGCTTCTTGATAGCTAGTTATGAGGTTGACAGATTGTGAACCTATCTGGGCTAGCTAAAGCCTTCATAAAATGTCTAGGTGCTAAGTATTATTACAGAGAAAAAACAACAGTCTTGAACGAATTCCCACATATACTGAGCACTTGTTGGCTGCTTTTCCTTCACTCTGCGGTCCAACTCATCCCAAACCATCTTAATTGGGTTGAAGTCGGTTGATTGTGGAGGCCAATTCATCTGATGCAGGACTCCATCACTGTCCTTCTTGGTCAAATAGACCTTACACAACCTGGAGGTGTGTTAGGTCATTGTCCTGTTGAAAAACAAATGATAGTCCCACTAAGCACAAACCAGATGGGATGGCGTATCACTGCAGAATGCTGTGGTAGCCATGCTGGTTAAGTGTGCCTTGAATTCTAAATAAATCACAGACAGTGTCACCAGCAAAGCACTCCCACACCATCACACCTCCTCCTCCATGCTTCACGGTGGGAACCACACAAGTGGAGATCATCCGTTCACCTACTCTGCGTCTTGCAAAGACACGGCAGTTGGAACCAGAAATCTCAAATTTGGACTCATCAGACCAAAGGACAGATTCCCACCATTCTAATGTCCATTGCTTGCGTTTCTTGGCCTAAGCAAGTCTCTTATTATTATTGATGTTCTTTAGTAGTGGTTTCTTTGCAGCAATTCGACCATGAAGGCCTGATTCACATAGTCTCCTCTGAACAGTTGATGTTGAGATGTGTCTGTTACTTGAACTCTGTGAAGCATTTATTTGGGCTGCAATTTCTGAGGCTGGTAACTGTAATGAACTTATCCTCTACAACAGAGGTAACTCTGGGTCTTCCTTTCCTGTGTCGGTCCTCTTGAGAGCCAGTTTCATCATAGCAGTTGATGGTTTTTGTGACTGCTCTTGAAGAAACGTTCCAAGTTCTTGAAATTTTCTGCATTGACTGATCTTCTTGTCTTAAAGTAATAATGAACTGTCATTTCTCTTTGCTTATTTGAGCTATTCTTGCCATAATATGAACTTGTTTTTTTACCAAATCTATCTTCTCTATACCACACCTACTTGTCACAACACAACTAATTGGCTCAAACCTATTAAGAAGGAAAAACAATCCACGAATTAACTTTTAACAAGCCACACCTTGAATGAGTAGGTGTGTCCAACCTTTTGACTGGTACTGTTTATACAGCACCTTCAAGTATTCATACCTCTTGACGTATTGTTACAACCTGAATTCAAAATGTATTAAATAATATAAATATTTTTCTCACCCATCTACACACAATACCCCATAATGGAAGTGAAAATATGTTTTTAGAAATGTTTGTAAATTTATTGAATATGAAATACAGATATATCTAATTTACATAAGTATTCACACCTCTGAGTCAATACATGTTAGAATCACGTTTGGCAGCAATTACAGCTGTGAGTCTTTCTGGGTAAGTCTCTAAGAGGTTTGCACACCTGGACTGTACAATTTTTGCAGACATCCTGAAAAACTCCCCATTACTTAACAATTACTAGCATACCCATAACATGATGCAGACACCACTATGCTTGAAAAGATAAGAGAGTGGTACTCAGTAATGTGTTGCATTGGATTTGCCCCAAACATAACACTTTGTATCCAGGACAAAATCTTAATTGCTTTGCCAATTTTTTTGCAGTATTACTTTAGTGCCTTGTTGCTAACGGGATGTATGTTTTGGAATATTGTTATTCTGTACAGGCTTCCTTCTTTTCACTCTGTCAATTAGGTTATTATTGTGGAGTAACTACAATGTTGTTGATCCATCCTCAGTTTTCTCCTGTCACAGCCTCTAAACTCTGTAACTGTTTTAAAGTCACCATTGTCTTCATGTTGAAATCCCTGAGCTGTTTATTTCATCTCTGGAAACTGAGTTAGGAAGGACGCCTGCATCGCCCATCTACCAATAGGTGCCCTTTGCGGGGCATTGGAAAATCTAATCAAATCTAATTTTATTGGTCACATACACATAGTTAGCATATGTTAATGCGAGTGTAGCAAAATGCTTGTGCTTCTAGTTCCGACAGTGCAGTAATATCTAACAAGTTATCTAACAATTCCCCAACAACTACCTATTATACACAATCTAAAAGGGTGAATGAGAATATGTACATATAAATATATGGATGAGCGGTGGCCGAGCGGCATAGGCCAGGTGCAATAGATGGTATAAAATACAAATGATACAGTTGAAGTCGGAAGTTTACATACACTTAGGTTGGAGTCATTAAAACTTGTTTTTAACCACTCCTCAAATTTCTTGTTAACAAACTATAGTTTTGGAAAGTCGGTTAGGACATCTACTTTGTGCATGACACAAGTAATTCTTCCAACAATTGTTCACAGACAGATTATTTCACTTATAATTCACTTTATCACAATTCCAGTGGGTCAGAAGTTTACATACACTAAGTTGACTGTGCCTTTAAACATGTAGGTAAATTCCAGAAAATGATGTCATGGCTTCAGAAGCTTCTGATTTGTTAATAATTTACATCATTTGAGTCAATTGGAGGTGTACCTGTGGATGTATTTCAAGGCCTACCTTCAAACTCAGTGTCTCTTTGCTTGACATCATGAAAAAATCAAAAGAAATCAGCCAAGACTTCAGAAAAAAAAATTATAGACCTCCACAAGTCTGGTTCATCCTTGGGAGCAATTTCTAAACGCCTGAAGGTACCACGTTCACCTGTACAAACAATAGTACACAAGTATAAACACCATGGGACCACGCAGCCGTCATACCGCTCAGGAAGGAGACACCTTCTGTCTCATAGAGATAAACTTACTTTTGGGTGAAAAGTGAAAATCAATCCCAGAACAACAGCAATGGATCTTGTGAAGATGCTGGAGGAAACAGGTACAAAGGTATCTTTAACCACAGTAAAACGAGTCCTATATCGACATAACATGAAAGGCCGCTCAGCAAGGAAGAAGCCACCGCTCCAAAACCGCCATAAAAAAGCCAGACTACGGTCTGCAACTGCACATGGGGACAAAGATCATATTATTTGGAGAAATGTCCTCTGGTTTGAAGAAACAAAAATAGAACTGTTGGGCCATAATGACCATCATTATTAGGAAAAAGGGGGAGGATTGCAAGCCAAAGAACACCATCGCAACCTTGAAGCACGGGGGTGGCAGCATCATGTTGTGGGGTTGCTTTGCTGCAGTAGAGCCTGGAGCACTTCACAAAATAGATAGCATCATGAGGTCGGAAAATTATGTGGATATATTGAAGAAACATTTCAAGACATCAGTCAGGAAGTTAAAGCTTGGTTGCAAATGGGTTTTCCAAATGGACAATGACCCCAAGCACACTTCCAAAGTTGTGGCAAATTGGCTTAAGGACATCAAAGTCAAGGTATTCGAGTGGCTATCACCAAGCTCTGACCTCAATCCTATAGAAAATCTGTGGGCAGAACTGAAAAAGCGTGTGTGAGCAAGGAGGCCTACAAACCTGACTCAGTTACACCATCTCTGTCAGGAGGAATGGGCCAGAATTCACCCAACTTATTGTGGGAAGCTTGTGGAAGGCTACCTGAAGCAATTGACCCAAGTTAAACAATTTAAAGGCAATGCTACCAAATACTAATTGTAAACTTCTGACCCACTAGGAATGTGATGAAAGAAATAGAAGCTGAAATAAATCATTCTCTCTACTATTATTCTGACATTTCACATTCTTAAAATAAAGTGGTGATCCTAACTTGACATAAGACAGGTTTTTTTTACTCTGATTAAGTGTCAGGAATTGTGAAAAAATGAGTTTAAATGTATTTGGCTAAGGTGTATGTAAACTTCCGACTTCAACTGTACATATGAGATGAGTAAAGTAAGATATGTAAATATGATTAAAGTGGCATTATTTAAAAGTGACTCGTGATCCATTTATTAAAACTTCTCTGGTCTTTGTGGTTGAATCCGTGTTTTAGATTCACGGCTCGACTGAGGCACCTTACAGATAATTTTATATGTGGGTTACAGAGATGAAGTAGTCATTCAAAACTCATGTTAAATACTATTATTGCACACAAAGTGAGTTTATGCAACTTATTATGTGACTTGTTAAGCACATTTTTACAATTGAACTTATTTAGGCTTGCCATAACAATGGGGTTGAATACCTATTGACTCAAGACTTTTCAGCATTTCCTCAACATAGTGTGGAATACACATATTAACAATAGCCTAAATGTAGGCTAATTTTGCTGGTGGGCAATGAGATTCGGGATCTTTTCCCCACAGCATCTTATCCCCCCACGTGTTTCCATGGCAAACCCATATTTTTGACTAGTTCCATTGACCTCTTTACTGCATCTATAACAGCTAGTTCTCAGTTTTCCCCTCCCCACTCAGACCACTTCCAAATAGTCCTAGCAAAATTCTTGCTTGAGAAATTGCTATTTGCTAAGAAGCTATTTGTTGTGTCTCTTTTTAATTTAAAGTTCCAATTCAGCCATTTTTATGTCAATACCAAATCATTTTTGGGTAACAATTGAGTACCTTACTATGATTGTTGTAAATTCAAATGGTCAAAAAGGAACAAAATATAGCTTCAAAGAGCAATTTCTTAAGCAATATTTTTTCTAGGACTGTCTGTGAAGGCTCTGAGTGGGGAGGGGGAAACTGAAAATGATATGTTATTGGCAGAGGTTTGGAACTTTCTTATTGGTCTATTAATTAATTTACAGTCAGGCAGGTCAAAACTCCATCCCACCAAAACAGGCTGAAATTTCAGGCGGTCTTTTCAAACAGTTCTTACACTAAAATGAATTATCGTAATTTTCGTTAAAACAGCCTCAGTTTGTTGGGGCATGGACTCTACAAGGTGTCGAAAGCGTTCTACAGGGATGCTGGCCCATGTTGACTCAAATGCTTCCCACAGTTGTGTCAAGTTGGCTGGACGTCTTTTGGGTGGTGAGCCATTCTTGATACACGCGGGAAACTGTTGAGCATGAAAAACCCAGCAGCGTTGCAGTTCTTGACACCTGGTACCTACTACCATACCTAGTTCAATGGCACTTACATGTTTTGTCTTGCCCATTCACCCTCTGAATGGCACAAATACACAATCCATGTCTCAATTGTCTCAAGGCTGAAAAATCCTCCTCCCCGTCATCTCCACTGATTGAAATGGATTTAACAATTGACCTCAATAACGATTCATGGCTTTCGCCTGGATTCACCAGGTCAGCCTATGTCATTGAAAGAGCAGGTGTTCTTAATGTTTGTATACTCAGTGTATATGAAACACAGGAAAACAGGTTTGTTGAGGTTGTGCACTTCTATACTGATCTCTTGCAAGTTTTTGGAGTAGGCCTAGGCTAGGTTATGAGGATGTTATGAGCCAATTTAATGACAGTCTTGGGTGACCTTTTTACAGGTTCATGTAATATAACCCCATAGGCTTGAACCTACATTGAACCTATCCCAACGAATAGATCACTACTTATTTTCCCATATTAATGGCTCAAAGGTCAACATGAATTGAGAAGACAGTTTGACAGTTTGTGGACAAGCATAAGTAGGCCTAGTCCTAGACTACAAAGTCTACAACTTGACACTATATAGAATCCCGTTACAAAAAGTGACTGCGTAGCTGTGTGTTGCTTTGGCCAATAGCAACATTTTTGGTGCAATTTAAAAATAACAACTCCAAAACGATGTGCCATTATTCACATGAGAAGGGCAATAAGTCTCGGTCTTTTTTAATTGAGAGAGATTAAAAAAAAAAAAATTGTTACATGCACATCACCAATCAAATATTGCCTTTGACACATGCTGGGTGGTCAGAATGAACTTTAATCCCATCCTTATAGTTTGTATAAAAAAACAGAAGGACGATAAACAATTTAAGAGCATGTTAACTGTAATAGCCTAATGAATGAAGCCCTTGATAAATCATTTGTATGGTTTTGAAATATCAAATATATACATCAACAATAAAGTGTTTTAGAAAACAGTAAGTCTATGCACACTCACATTCCTGTTATTATGCAGTAGTACGCTATACTTTTCCAGTCAATGAAATAAGTAGAAAACGATATAACGTTATTGCAAAAAAACACATTTTATTTTCATTTTGAACGTTGCCATCAGACAAACGTTCTACCCGTATCACTCTTAAAACCTGCCTCACTTTCCCTGTATTAAGGAAGTGTGCTTTGCAATCAAATTGGAGCAGAAAATGCTAAAAGTTTGTCAAACAGAAACTCCAAATTAATAATATGCCTTTTCTGTCCAGTTAAACTTCAAATAAAATGTAATGCCTACGTGATTTCTCATTTTATTAACAAACTTATACAGCTTATCACAGACAGAAAATTATATTGCCTATCTCAATAACTCAGACACAAACAAACATGTTAAGCATTACATTTCTGAACCATACATTTATTTTTTGTATGTTTTTATTTTATTATTAGAACTATTCTATAAAAAAAGTATATTTGAAGAGCCTCCAGCATTTCGTTGCAATTATAAATCATCTTGTTTCTCGACTTCTCGTAATCCACAACATGTGCTTCAGGACGTTTGAGTAATCCATTGGGAGCCAAGTCTTGCGGAACTGTCCTTTCAGCGTGTCGGAGTGCTCAGTTATGTTGGATGGTCCAAATTCGATTCTACTGAGTGACAGTAACTTGCTGTATGTTCCTAATAGATGCCAAGGTGTTCATTCCGGGGGGTGGGTAGAGAGAGCCGTGAATATCCGACGGACTGAGTGAGCCTGGTACCGGCAGAGGACTCACTGATCCCGGGTCACTGTGCACAGATCCTCCGCTGCCATCAGATCCCATTTTCTTTTTGATTAATTTCCTTTCCTTGGCTCGGCGATTTTGAAACCAGATCTTCACCTGTAAATGTAAAAGAAACGTGTCAAAATTGGTATTTCGTTTTATATTTGATTCATCATTTGATTTATCAAGTCTAGGGCCATAATGCTTTATCATGAATTGGTATTGACCTACCTGTCGTTCTGAAAGGCCAAGGTTCCCCGCAAGTTCCGACTTTCTTCGGATAGTGATGTAACGATTAAAATGGAACTCCTTCTCCAGCTCCAGTCTCTGGTGGTCGGTGTAAACCACTCTGTATTTCTCCTTCGTTCTTGTTTTGCCTGAAATTATGAGAAGTTATGAGAAGTCAATATGCTCCGTAGGCCTAATTTTTATTAAATAGGCTATAGTCACAATGAACATCGAATACTTCAATATATAATATATAATGGAGCAATAGGCTATTTAAACTCTGAAGTTCATTCTTGTTTTAAATTCACTTTTATAGCAGTAATTTGAGGTATTTATAGCAAGTAGGTTTAATACTAGAGAAATAAGACAATCAACAGGTTAATTATCAATGCCTATTAAACTTTACGATTCGTTTATCTAACACATCTCAAAATGTGTATGTAGCATCTTTAGGCTCTATCAACTGAAGTGGTGGCTAATCATGTTAATCTAGATTGTGTTGCTTTGTTGGTAGATATGCAAATTGAGACACTGATCTTTTGATCTCACTTTTTGAACAAACTGCAGAACAAAGAGTCTCGGAGATATTACCTAAACTCCATTGAAGTGTTACGAGGCAACACACGACAACACAAAGGACTAACAAGGCAATACTATCTCAGACATTTCTCTAGCTTGGATCAGGTTGCTTTTGTTGATCAATATATCATAACCACATTCACTTTTATCAGGTAGACAATATTATTAGTCGTTTTGAACAACATTGAAACATGTTGATATTAATAGTTATAGCTATAGGTCATGCTTGACACGTTTGACAAGACCAGGGATAGCCTCCTAGAATTAAACACTTGACAACACGTTTGATAAGCTAGCCTAATAATACAAAATACAGAAAAAGACATCTAGGCTAAAAGAATTTCAGGATTCTACAGTGGTTCGTTTTATAACCAGGTTAATTAATAAGCTATAAAGCGAAATATACGAGTTAATTTAGGCTTATGTTACTGTTACTTAGTCTAATTTATAAACATAGGCCTAAAGTAAACGAATTCTATTTTCTACATATTTAATTTCTAGCGAATTAAGAGATGCTGTGGTTTATTGCCAAGTTATAAAGCTTTGTTTATATTCGTCAAAGACCTTTCTTTATTTGCTGTGAAAAACGTCACCCTTTCCGGCAATAGAACTCGAAGAATGGGAGCCGAGGAAGACACTTTGGTGCATATCAAAGTAAAATGAGGTGTTAAAAGAGACCGCAGCCTGAATATGACGGATAACCTCAAAACCCGAGACAATGTAGCAGGAAAAGTAGACCTCACATCTAGTTTACGGGAGTCGAGAAATTAGCATTACAAGTGCGCCTGGCGCCGTTTCAGATCTTGACACCTTCATCGTTTCCTCCACAAGGCTAAAAGCCTGTATCAGAAAATAACTAAGATGTTAACGTTTTAATTAATATCATAGTTTATCAGACTATCAGACTATTATCGCTATTGTAGGCCTGTCAATAATGAATTTGACAAATTCGATCTAGAGCATATCATTTTCCTCCTTTCGCTTTTGAGTCTGTTGTGATTTACAATTTAATGCCTTGAAATTGCATTTTACAGTTTTCAAAATGTGTCCAATACAAACATGTTACATGCGACTGTGTGATTTTGGTGACATCTAATTTAAATCATGATTAGATAATGTCATGTTAGTGCTTCCTTTTATTCGTTACGAATCTCTCCAAAATGTTACCACAATGCACCCATTACGCATGAGGTTATTCGTTTTTACCGTGAGATTTATCAATTAAGGTATGCAATTATTTTTTAAATATTGTATCAATTTTCTAAATACTATCTGTTGCACTTGCACAACTTTTATGAGCCAACACCAGCAGTGTTCACAGCACACGAGAAAAACACAACAATTCCGACTCTTAGCAAAATATAAACATGTGGTTTGGCATGAGTTGATGATGTGCACGAATGATTTTAACAGTGGCATGCATTTCTTGGCTCAAGCTTGTGACCTTACTCACCCGTGGAAGATGATTGTACCGTTTTGTTCATCCACTGGTAAGAAGAATTGCGCCTTTCTCTATCCGGGGAAAGTTGAGCAACAGAAATATTATCTGGAGGTGGTTGCAATACTGCTGACCCTGGCGCGTGCATGGGATTGTATTCAGGTGAGCAATAGGAAACTTGTCCCGGCGATGAGTTGTTCATGGGCGTAGGAATAGTGTTAGGAGGACCCAGGCTATAGGCGCCCCAGTCCTCTCTCGGTGCGCCATAAGGAGCTCCCCAAGCCCCCGAAGACTGTGCGTGCGTATCCATGTTTGGCACATGATGGTATCCAGTAAAGTCGGAATATTGTGGCGTGGGAACAAAGTTCTGTGGTGGGATGTTGATGCCCGATCGTCTTGCAGGTCCTTGGTGATACATGCTGCCTTCTTTATCCAAAAGGTATCCCACATGCATGATTTGAAAACAAGGGACAAAAGTGACTTTCAAGTGTACATAGTTGCCCTGCAACTGCGTCTAAAGAAATCAAATAACAATCCTCTTGCTGTGGTTATGTTGCGTATAGTCCAATGGTGCAAATGAAATGCGAAGTAGTTCCTGACGTGATACTGTCTCACAGGATGTGGCTCTGTTGTCAAGGTGGTGGTGGCAAAGGTATACTAAGGTCTTCCTTCCTGACGTCAGAAGAGTCTTCAAACCCCGACAATTTGCATTCAAATGACGAGTCAATTATGCTGGCGAACCCACTGTCCTCTAGCGCCTGTTTTACGCATCACCCCAAAAAAGAGCAAACTCCACTCCCAAATCTGAAATCTTGGCGCCAATAATCAAATTTATTGCAAAAGTGAATTGCAACTTCTCCAACAAACAATATGCTTAAATGGATATGCTCCTGAACACGTTATGACTTATACATATCTCTCAGGCCAATTGAAGTGTCCTAATTTAAGTGTGCTTGCTATATATTTTCTATTTTGTGCCAGCAGCATGCCACCCTGCATACCACTGCTGGCTTGCATCTGAAGCTAAGCAGGGTTGGCCCTGGTCAGTTCCTGGATGGGAGACCAGATGCTGCTGGGGGTGGTGTTGGAGGGCCAGTAGGAGGCAATCTTCCCTCTGGTCTAAAAAAATATCCCAATTCCCCAAGGCAATGATTGGGGACACTGCCCTGTGTAGCGTGCCGTCTTTTGGATGGGATGTTAAACTGGTGTCCTGTCTCTCTGAGGTCATTAAAGATCCCATGGCACTTATTATAAGAGTAGGTGTGTTAATCCCGGTGTCCTGGCTAAATTCCCATTCTGGCCCTCAAACCATCACGGTCACCTAATAATCCCCAATTAACAATTGGCTCATTCATCCTCTCCCTGGAACTATTCCCCAGGTCGTTGCTGCAAATGAGAATGTGTTCTCAGTCAACTTACCTGTTAAAATAAATACAATTTTTCAATTTTTATTTAGGCCTATTGCATACATTATTCCTTACTAGAAATAAAGATGTGACAGCATTGGCCTTATTTTAATGCAGGTTCTGTTACTGTGCTATAATAAGCTAGGCTATTTGCATGCTTTCAATTATATAACGTGCAATTGTAGCTGTCAACTTCTTGATTGTGTTGTTGTCATTTTGTTTTGTGTCAGAGAATAATAAATAATAAAAAATACCATTAAACATTTACAGCAGGGATCATCAACTAGATTCAGCCGCAGGCCTATTTTATATTGGACAGGTGGTAAGGGGGCAGAACATAATTACAAATCATTTGTAGACTGCAAATTGCCCACAAGAAGCCCAAACAGATATAATATTTGACTAAAACATAATAATTTCAAACCTAGCTTACGTTTGTATATGATCACATATCTCTCTCATTATGCATGGGAATACTTGGAAACAGATTTCCAAAAGTAAAATAACTTGGAGCAGATCTCCTGGTGTTTTTAGAGTCCAAAAAGGAAAATTCTCCAAAATAATAAAAACATTCATCTTTTTTTATGCTCTAAAAACTTGGTGGGCCAAATAAAACCGCACATGGGCCGCCAGTTGGGGAACCCTCATTTACAGTGCAGGTGATGGTCCAACATAACCATCACACTCTCCTCTCCTTTGGTTGAATAATGTCTTTAGGGCTAAACCTGTTAATATGGGAAGGCAACGTCTCCCATGTCCACAGACTCGTTTCACGCTTTCGGAAGCTGATCGTATTTGTTAAAGATATTCACTTGCAAAATAGGTACAAAGTAGGATGAGACTTTCTCCTGTAGCAAGGCGAACTTTTCACATTCCTTTTAGTTCGCACTTCGACACTTCAAGGTCGCACTTCACAGCTAATTCCGGTTTAACCTATGACACCCACTAACGACAACGTGGTCTCGCGCCCGTGCGTGCCAATATGTTAGGCATTATCTTAGTTGTTATCCGTCCCTATTTTGAATAAGAGATTGCATACCAAGTCTCGAATTAATTGCAAATATCTATCATAAAACAATCCAAACGAATCGAAGTACAAAAATGCAACAATACTACAATACTAATACTAATAACAACAATACTAATAACACATGTACTTTACTAGGCCTACACATAAGGCATATTTATTTATTTTAAAGCATTTTATGATTTTATATATGACTGATTATAGTTTTTTCACAACAGACAGTTGGAGTCATCTAGCATCAAATAAACCCAAAGTAGATAAAGATTGCCCTCCAGCTTGCTTTTGTTTGTGTTAAAGGTATGGAAACAAATATTAAACCGGAAACATGCTTTCTTTTTCGGGTGGTTGGGAGAGGTGCTCAAGAAGCCATGACCATGCCAGTGCAAATGTTTGGTTTATGTGAAGAAAAAAATCAGAGGCATGTGCTACACATAGAGACATCTGTCCATTTGTGTCTACTGCATTTACAGGCATTTTATTGCATATTTCAAAGTGAAGTATGGCTTCTGAATCTCATTGACCATACACTAAACAGGCAAAAATAACTCTGATACAAGTCAGGTGCCTTGACTGACTGTAACCAAGAAATGACTTATTTCCTCAGGCTCTGGTGGAAGGATATTTAAGCTGAGATAATTGAAGGCCACTGCTTCCTTGTGGATGGATACAGAACTCCCATTAGTGGCCAACCAGAGGTTAAATCCAGACCTAACAACTAGTCCCCTCAAGAGGGCACCATCTACCAGGGAATGTGACACTGTGCTCCATATAGTACAGTTCTGTGCTGAGTGTATATTAATTACAATGCAAGCTGAATTGCTTTACAGTTGGCCTATATGGTGTACAAGTTATTCCAGCGCAGAATAGCAAAGAGAATCTTCATAAAATAAATCTATGTATATATATATATTTTTTTTCCTACTGAAACCACATCATCAGCTGATGTCCCTCTGTCTGTACCTTGATAAGTGCATTCCATAGGTTTGTACAATATGTAATTACAGGAGGTGTCAAAGTTACTTCTATATTATTGGGCAACTGGATTGCACGTTTATGTAAGGAGTTTAGTTATAAATACATGTACATATAATATGTATACAGTGATGTTTATTGACATACCACACTATACACATACAGTGCCAGTCAAAAGTTTGGACACACCTACTCATTCAAGGGTTTTCTTTACTTTGACTATTTTCTACATTGTAGAATAATAGTTAAGACATCAAAACTATGAAATAACACATATGGAATCATGTAGTAACCAAAAAAGTGTTAAACAAATCAAAATAGATTTTAGATTTTGATTCTTCAAAGTAGCCACCCATTGCCTTGATGACCACTTGTGATTGGTTGTCCCATAGAGTGACTCACAATTGGCCCAGGTTTGGATAGTGTAGGCTGTCATTGTAAATAGTAATTTGCTCTTAAACTGACTTGTCTAGTTAAAAAAAAATATATATATATATCTTAACCAACTTTATGAGGTAGTCACCTGGAATACTTTACCAACGGTCTTGAAGGAGTTCCCACATATGTTGAGCACTTGTTGGCTGCTTTTTCTTCACTCTGCAGTCGAACTCATCCCAAACCATCTCAATTGGATTGAGGTTGGGTGATTGTGGAGGCCAGGTCATCGGATGCAGCACTCTCCTTCTTGGTCAAATAGCCCTGACACAGCTTGGAGGTGTGTTGGGTTATTGTCCTTTTGAAAAACAATAGTCATTGTCCTTTTGAAAAACAATTTGATAGTCCCACTAAGCACAAACCAGATGGGATGATCTATCGCTTCAGAATGCTGTGGTAGCCATGCTGGTTAAGTGTGCCTTGAATTCTAAATAAATAACAGACGGTGTCACCAGCAAAGCCCCCCACACCATCACACATCCTCCTCCATGCTTCACGGTGGAAACCAAACATGCAGACATCAGTTCATCTACTCTTCATCTCACAAAGATACGGCAGTAGGAACCAAAAATCTCACATTTGGACTCATCAGACCAAAGGACAGATTTCCACCGGTCTAATATCCATTGCTTGTATTTCTTGTCACAAGCAAGTGTCTTCTTCTTATTGATGTCTTTTAGTAGTGGTTTCTTTGCAACAATTCGATCATGAAAACCTGATTCACACAGTCTCATCTGAACAGTTGATGTTGAGATGTGAACTCTGTGAAGCATTTATTTGGGCTGTAATTTCTGAGGCTGGTAACTCTAATGAACTTATTCCCTGCAGCAGAGGTAACTCTGGGTCTTCCATTCCTGTGGCGGTCCTCATGAGGGCTGTTTCATCATAGCCCTTGATGGTTTTTGTAACTGCACTTGAAGAAACTTTCAAAGTTCTTGAAATTTTCCGCATTGACTGACCTTCATGTCTTAAGGTAATGATGGATTGTTGTTTCTCTTAGCTTATTTGAGCTGTTCTTGCCAAAATATGGACTTGGTCTTTTATCAAATAGGACTATCTTCTGTATACCAACCCTACCTTGTCACAACACAACTGATTGGTTCAAACGCATTAAGAAGGAAAGAAATTCCACAAATGAACTTTTAACAAGGCACACCTGTTAATTGAAATGCACACACACACACTCACACATAGACACACTTTCACACTTCACATACGCTGCTGCTACTCTGTTTATTATATATCCTGTTTGCCTAGGCACTTTAACCCCTACTTACATGTACATACTGTATTACCTCCATTACCTCAACTATCTTGTACCTCTTGCATATTGACTTGGTACTGGTACTCCTTGTATATAGCCTCGTTATTGTTATTTTCTGCACAGTGTAGTTTGTGCTGCTCCCTGTGACTGCTTCTCTTCTTGTCAGTGACTGCCCTCTGCTGACGACAGTGTGAACCCCTCTATGCACATTTGATTTTTCTCTCTTTGTAAACTCAAAATCACTATGGCAATTAAACACAAACTATATAGTCATGTGGTCTCAAAATAATTATTCCACAGGTCCAATAGAGTCATATTACAGTATGTTTCTGCTTCCATATCTCCAACCGTCACAATATTGACAAGAAATGATTCTAAAGGCAGTGACATGAGGTTGGAGAAGCACCAGTTTTTAGTTGGTTGCATAAGTCCAGATGTTGTTGAGATGGACCCCAGGAATTCACTGCAGGATAAGTGCCAAAACATGACCTTGTGACCTTTAAATTCTACAGATTCCGCTCTGACTGACCCATATGACGCTGATAGAGCAAGAGACAGTGGTTCTCAGTTTGTTGATGGGATGTAACGTCTTCACCTGCACTCTCTAGTTCAAACAGGATGCTTGTTGAAGCCCAACTCAGGTTAAAGTATTTCAATCATTTTGGTCAGGAGATAACAGAAACGGGTGTTTTGCTAGCTTGTTGAAACAGCCCACTGTGTTACCATAAGATTTACAGTGAACATTTTGTGCGTCTACAGGACAGGAGATGCCTTTTTTTTAAAGAACTAAAGGATTTTTAGAGAGGAAACGTGTGCAGGAAGCTTCAAGTTGAAGAGCACAATGTACTTACTGTGTGTGTATCAACAGCTGCACTCCCATTAACTCCTGTCCTAGTCATAGAGTGATTAAACTTACTGTACACTATTTTAAGTGAGAGAAACAACTTATTCACAGGCTGTATTCATCAAGTACAACAAGCTACTGACAAAGTATTGAATTCCATCAAATAGCTGTGCCTAAATACTAGGCCATTGTTGCTCTGGATAGAATGTGATACGCTACACCTGCAATAACATCTGCTAAATATGTGTATGTGACCAATCAATTTGGATTTAATGTGTTTTATAAATGTATTGCAGAACATGCTCATTTCAAGACTGAATGCTCTTGAAAAAAATGTAAACAAAGATTTCATTATATTTTGGTTCCTTTCCATTCATGTGTTGTGCATTAGAGAGATGAGATTGACATAGTTCAATTAGGGTGGTCATTTTTTACATTTAAAAACAGGCAAATATTAACACCAATTGTTGCAGTTCAATATATAAGGTGATGCATTAACATAACAGAAATAATTTAAGCCAGACATAATCCTTATTGTAAACAAAAACAGCGGGGGGGTAATTTCATGCCATTAATAGTCTCATTACTGGGCTCCATCTTTTAATAAATGTAGGTCTTTGTAATCTAAGTGAATGTGTTATTTCTTCCATCTCATTCAGTTCCCAAACCTTTTGCAGCCTGGAGTTATTTGTTGGGGGCTTGGGTTTTAACCAATTTATGGGTAATAGATTTTAATGGTGGCTGTGAGCAAAATCTGCAAAATCTAGTTTTGACCCCTTCCCTCTATGCCCTCTGGAATCGCTCCCAGGAGAGCCACCAGGGGGTGTTGTGGTATTTCTAGTGCAATTAGGATTTTAAAGAAAGATTTGGAAAAACAGATGAGTGGAACAATGGAATGCCTGTGTCAGTCTTAATTTGTATCTGACAGGCATGCCATTGGGGGAAACAGTTTTCAGAAATATTACAGACTGACTGAACTGGACTTGTACATGATGGAGTTGCTCCATGATCTCTCAAAAACATCCAAGTCCTCACCGAAAATGTATCTGACGAAGTATACCAACCATTATGTCAAGAGAGAATTGTTTGCATATATATCCCTGTCATTCAAATGAAAACCTCAGTGAAATCTGCTCACCCGTGTTACGACTGCATCGGAAGGGGTCAGAGAACACAGAAAGAACACAGTGCTGAAACCATCAGAGAGGCATGGGAAAAATGCAGAGACCACTTTGCCATAATCAATTCAAAGAAACGGCGTGGCTATTTATGAGCACAAACACATGTTTATGGCAGGCTGCGGCACTAATCCTGGTTTCCCGGACCCCGCTGGCTGCGTCTGCTGGGACATCACTACTTCCTGTTGCCTGTCAGCACCAAGAGGCCGTCCTCAGATCTGTGGTAGTGAACTCAGATTGGTTTCTTCTCAACTCGTCTGGGTCTAATGCAACAGTGCCAGCACTTGCAGCGGTCTTGTGTTCATTCATTCATGAATTAATTCATGTGTAATCCCATCCCTTGTTTAGCCTTGCATTGATTTGCAGGCCATTCTCTTTCATGTCAGGCAACAGGGGAGGTCTGTTTAAGACAATGCAGTTATAGTATTACTGTGTTTTGGAGATTCTGTGGTCTGAATCAGATGATAAAGGGGAGGGAGGTCTTTTATTTTTAGACCTCATTCTGCCTTGAAACAGTCTTGCAGATGCAATGCATTTTCTCTGCAGTCTAAATGTATTTCAGGAGTTTCAGTATAATATAAAAAGCGAATTCATGTAGGTTCCCTTTAATTAACCTCCAAACGTTTGTCACAGCTGGGAGAGGAACCTGCTAATGTTTGTTGGAACTCTGGTGGTCTTTATACACAGTGTTTCTTTCTCACCCTAGTACACCTTCTGTTCCACACCCCTGGAGTTCACAAGTCCATTTTCGGGGGTAGTCTTTATTTATTTCGATGCACTTGTTGTTGACTTGGTCTGTGATACTTCCTTGCTGCTTAAAGGTGGGGTGAAGCTCCAGCTAGTCTGACTGTGGAAACAGCATCCGGCCCATTGTTCTGCTTCTAGTTGAGAGGAGGTTTGGACGTGGCCTACAGTCCACCTTCTTGGAGCAGGGGGTCTGGGAATCGCATTGTATAGTAGTGGGCTTGGGGGGAACCTGTGTTGGTTTTTTTTGTAGTTATTGGGCATTATTGTGTGGCGGATGGCTTCAAATCTGCACATGATAGGAGTTCAATCTGTGCTGTTTTCCCCCTGATTAACGGAATGTGTTTTGGCATGGTTTCAAGAAGGCCCTCAGTATGTCACCTCTGTTATAGTGATTAATGGAGCATTCTGCTATGGGGTGCTGTGTTTGTCTTGGGAAGGAGCTGTGGAAGTGGGAACGCTGGGGAGGGAGTTTTTTTCCGCAAATACCATTTTCCAAAGGAAAGAAATGAAAACAGAGCTCAATAGGTGACGCCCTTTAATTAGATGCAAACGGGATGTTGTTTTTTTCCCCCAGGTCCGTTTTGGTGTTGTTGCAGAGGCCGTTGTTACCTTGGGCAGCACACAAACTCTGACTCATCAGAGGGGATACGCTCGTTTTGGTTATAGTAGGGTAAGTTACAGTCAACGCATTGTATTAATGATGTTTCATCACATTCCTGATATCCTGCCCTGGGTACATCACATGGCAGATTTATGTTTTATTGTGTCATATCTGTCTAGCTGTTTCATTAGTCATATTTCAGATTACCAGGCAAACAACATGACCTTGAGTAAAGTTGTTTGAGGGGCAACACCACTTTTTCATTGTACGTTCACGATGGATGTTTTCATTGGAGAGGCTCTGTTCTGAAAGACCAGCACCACTCCATTCCTTTGGTTTATTTGGTGTCTGTCTTGAAAGGCAAAGCAGTTCTGGATTCCAGATATGACATATTTATTCCAGATCCATCCATTCGTTGCATTATACAGTGCCTTCAGAAAGTATTCACACCACATGACCTTTTCCACATTGTGTTGTGTTACAAACTGGGATTCAAACGGATTTAAATGTCAACAACCTACACAAAATACTCTGTAATGTCAAAGTGGAAGACAAATGTTAACATTTGAAAAACAATTTATGAAAAATAAAACACTAATATAACTTGATTAGATAAGTATTCAACCCCCTGAGTTGATACCCCCTGAGCGATTACAGCTGTGAGTCTTTCTGGGTAAGAATCTAAAAGCTTTCCACACCTGTATTGTATAATATCTGCTCATTCAAATAAATAATTCAAGCTCTGTCAAGTTGATTGTTGATCATTGCTAGACAGCCATAGATGTTCAAGCCAATTTAAGTCAAAACTGTAATTATGCCACTCAGGAACATTCAACGTTGTCTCGGTAAGAAACTCCATTGTAGATTTGGCCTTGTGTTTGAAATTATTGTCCTGCTGAAAGGTGAATTAATCTCCAATTGTCTGGTGGAAAGCAGACTGAACCAGGTTTTCCCCTCGGATTTTGCCTGTGTGTTTCTTTTTATCCTGAAAAACTCCACAGTGCTTAACGATTACAAGCTTATGTCACGCCTTGGCCATTGTATTTTGTGTTTTCGTTATATATTTGGTCAGGCCAGGGTGTGACATGGGTTTATATATTGTATTTTCGTATTGGGGTTTGTAGTATTTGGGATTGCGGCTGAGTCTGGGTGTTGTATAGGCTTGGCTGCCTGAGGCGGTTCTCAATCAGAGTCAGGTGATTCTCGTTGTCTCTGATTGGGAACCGTATTTAGGTAGCCTGGGTTCCACTTTGTATTTCGTGGGTGATTGTTCCTGTCTCTGTGTTAGTGTTCACCAGACAGGCTGTATAGGTTTTTCACGTTCCGTTTGTTGTTTTGTATTTATAAGTTATTTCATGTATCGTCATTTGTTTCATTAAAGACATGAGTAACCAACACGCTGCATTTCGGTCCGACTTTCTTGCGACAAACGAAGAACGCCGTTACAGCTTAACCATAACATGATGCAGCTACCACTTTTCTGGAAAATATGGAGTGGTATTTTTTTGCAGTATTACTTTAGTGCCTTGCTGCAAACAGGATGCATGTTTTGGGAATATTGTTATTCTGTACAAGCTTCCTTCTTTTCACTCTGTCAATTAGGTTAGTATTGTGGAGTAACTACAATGGTGTTGATCCATCCTCAGTTTTCAACTACCACAGCCATTAAACTCTGTAACTGTTTTAAAGTCACAATTGACCTCATGGTGAAATCCCTGAGAGGTTTTCTTTCTCTCCGGCAACTGAGTTAGGAAGGTTGAGTGTAATGATACACCATCCAAAGTGTAATTAATAACTTTAGCATGCTCAAAGGGATATTCAATGTATGCTTTTTAAAATGTTCACCCATCTACCAATAGGTGCCCTTCTTTGTGAGGCATTGGAAAGCCTTGCTGGTCTTTGCGGTTGAATTTGTGTTTGAAATTCACTGTTCAACTAAGGGACCTTAAAGATAATTGTATGTGTGGGGTGCAGAGATGAGGTAGTTGTTCTAAAATCATGTCAAATATTATTATTGCACACAGAGTGAGTCCATGCAAATTATTATGTGACTTGTTAAGGACATTTTTACTCCTGAACTTATTTAGGCTTGCTATAACAAAGGGGTTGAATACTTATTTACTCAAGACATTTCAGCTTTTCATTTTTAATTGATAACAAAAGACTCCACTGACATTATGGGGTTTTACGTATAGGCCAATGACAAAAAAAAAACACATTTTAAATTCAGGCTGTAACACAACAAAATGTGGATAAAGTCCAGGGTGGTGAATAACTTCTGAAGGCACTGTAGTTCATTTATTGCAGCGTTGTTGTTGCATTGAATTCGGCCTATATTATAATGTCATCCAGGATTTACGGATGCATGTTAATTAAGAGAATACAGCTTCTATATTCATACTCTATAGTATATGTCATGATCATATTTGATCAATATTCTGCACATTATTGGTGTCCAATGCAGTTTTTGCAAAGTCAATTGTCTTTGGAGATTCTTATTCGACCTTATTCAGAAGTTATGACTGCTTAGTGCTCCCAAGAGAGGAGTCTGTCTAGTGACCAGCCCCTGAAGAAAGGACCAGTGAGGTTTTCCTGCTTGTGTCTGTGTGTGGAAAACTACTAGTTGTTTGAGTAAAGAAGCACGCCTTGTTGTGTTTGTAGCCAAAGAATGATGGTTCCTCATCCCCAGCATGCTTCCCATGTTTATTTACATTCCATATTCTGGAATCAGTTTACATCGGAGCTGACCTGCTTGGCTTGAGGTTTCAATAATTCACTGGTTTGGTCTCACAGTGAGTGTTGTGGTAAATATTCATGTTCACCTAGCTTTAAATACCGTAAATCAGTGTAAACCAGAGTGATGAGCGGAGACAGTGGAGAGCACAACCCGTTCCATGTGGCGTTCCCAGTGGGCACACCCTGTGCCAGTAACGGGGGTCGGGGGGGCAGTGTGGCCCCATAGGAAGCTCACTGCGGGGTGGCGTCCTCCGGTCGTGACCAGGATGATTAAGGGCCCCTTCCTTTCCTGCTCCGAGGGGCATTGTCCCGTTGACAGACAGGCTGCCGACACCTTGCCCCGCTCAGGAAGCGTGTCTCGCTGGTTAAGGAGCAGGACCAGCGGAGTGTAGCCTTCTGATGACAAACACATACAGTGGATACACGTCTCACCCATCTCCACATTCCCAGCCACAGACAAGTTGTGCAACAAATATTGTTTTCTGCTGATATGTGTTCAAAATGGTGCTGATTACCTATGGTGTCAGCACTTCAGATTAAAGAGGATCATGTCCTAAAAAAAGCAGAGGGTTAATATATTAAACAATGTTAGCATCTTCAGAAAAAAATAGGAGTGGACTAGAAGTAATTTATAAATATATAGATCTTTATTCATTTATTCACTTCTTATGCTTGGTTAATAATAAAATACATTTAGATGACAAAAATCGACATTTGATAGAAAATATCAGTGCATATACTTTTCCCCTCCACATTGAACACAAGACCCAGTCAGTCCACATTAACAACGCAAACATAATTTGGCAGGATTTCGGGGTTTAGAGACAGGATTCATAATAAACCTTAATGAATAATGTATTGTATTGGCACATTGTAGTAGCTTAACACACACAAACGATCAATTCCTCCTATTTGTAAGGAAAGACTAGCTGGTGTCACTGGAAGTTTTATTTAACCAAAGATGCATATTTTTCCAAACATTTCAACTCTTCATCCTGATACTTTCCCCTTAAATCTGTAACAGCCTTGTTTTTAAAGGTAATTACAGGCTAAACGTGAGAAAGTAGATAACATAACTCTCAGTGACCAGTGTATTGTGACCAGCCTGGATAACACATAGGATTCCTGTAGCCTGCCCTGCAAGCTTCACTAACACTTTTAGTGTAACAAAATGGATCAGTAGCAGAAGCTTTCTATTCTAAACATTCCTGCTAACAAACAGTAAATTCCTTCATCTTTCCTAATGTAATTAAAGTGTATACAGCAGTGGAAACAGCATATAAATCTGGAATTAAAAACCGGAATGTTCCATATCTTGTTATCAAGCAGGCAGAGGGTACAAATCCTTTGGTTAACTCTTCAGTGTGACATATTTAAGAGAACATTTGATCTGGATTAATAAGCGACAACGTATAATATAAACCTAAATAAATATGCACGGTTTATTTTACTAGTGCTTTCTTAGACACACGCTTCATGTGGAATTCTAATCCAAGCTCATGTTTTTAACGCGCTTTGTCCATGTGGCTCTCTTGTATCATCTCATTTCCTTTTTGCACTCAGGACATAACAATAATATACAGTTAGGTTTTCCTCATGAACGGGCCCATATCGGGATGGGAAGGAATCCAAATCGGACTTTTCATTTAAAATGCCTTCACGGTAGAGAAGTAGTGTTAAATCCAATGCAGTGTGGTATTACTCTCCGTTTTGCCCTGTTCCCTTCATACCTTAACCCTATTCAGAGTGCATTGGGACTTGGGCTGTTGAAACTACTACTACTCAGACTGAGCCAATACCCATCTACAGTCTCAACCCTTTCTTCTCTCTGAGGCGAATGGGAAAAATATATATATTTTAAACATGTTCACTGGGAAGACTGGGGATCTGAGTACTCAAGTGAGAAATCTTTTCAAACTGGCAGATTCAATTATTCACGAATCGTTCCGATAATCTGTCCGACAGGTGCCTTTTAAAAACGTGAGCATTAGCTAAAGTCAAGCTGAGTAATACATGCTTGAAAATACCAACTTTGTGATAAGAATGTTTATTAAACCTCATACTACGAACTAAAAGAAAACACAATAATTATTACTTAATATAATAAAATAGCACATTTACTTTCCAGTTTGCTATTCTATAAAACATTTGTACAGAAATAAAATAGTAAAACAAGAAACGCCTCAATTCTCCAACCTATTTTCTTTCTCTGTTACATGTTTTATCCCCATAGTTACACATTTTTAATTTACACAACAGTATAACCTGCTACCACTACATTTCATGTGTTATACATCTGGATTCTGTTGTACTTCTTAGTGTTGTTCACAGTAGATCATAGGAATACCTGAGCCTGTCTTTAGGTTTGCATACAGTGCCTTCAGAAAGTATTCACACCCCTTGACTTTTACCACTTTTTTGTATTACTGCCTGAATTTAAAATGGATTAAATGAAATAAGTATTCAACCCGTTTGTTATGGCAAGCCTAAATAAGTTCTTGAGTAAAAATTTGTTTAACAAGTCATATAACTTGCATGGACTCACTCTGTGTGTAATAATAATGTTTAACATTATTTTTGAATGACTATCTCATCTCTGTAACCCACACATACAGATAATTGTAAGGCCCTTCAGTCGAGCAGTGAATTTCAAACACAGATTAAACTACAGAGACCAGGGACGTTTTCCAATGCCTCTCAAAGAAGGGCCCCCATTGGCAGATGGGTAAACATTTGAAAAAGCAGACACTGAATATCACTTTGAGCATGGTGAAGTCATTATTTATACACCCAGTCACTACAAAGATGCAGGCATCCTTCCTAACTCAGTTGCTGGAGAGGATGGAAACTGCTCAGGGAATTCACCAAGAGGCCAATTGTGACTTTAAAACGGTTACTGCGTTTAATGGCTGTCACAGCAGAAAACTGAGGTTGGCTCAACAACATTGTAGTTACTTCACAATACTAACCTGTCAAAGCAATTAACTTTTTTGTCCTGAATACAAATTGTTATGTTTGGGGCAAATCCAATACAACACTATTCTCCATATTTTCAAGAATAGTGGTTGCTGCATCATGTTATGGGTATGCTTGTAATCGATACGGACTGGGGAGTTTTTCAGGATAAACCTAAAACACAAGGCCAAATCTACACTGCAATTTCTTACCAAGAAGACTGTGAATGTTCCTGAGAGGCCTAATTACCGTTTTGACTTAAATCTACTTGAAAATCTATGGCAAGACCTGAAAGTGGTTGTTTAGCAATGATCAACAACTTGACAGAGGTTGAAGAATTTTGAAAATAATAATGGGAAAAGGTTTCACAATCCAGGTGTGGAAAGCTTTTAGAGTCTTACCCAGAACGACTCAAAGTTGTAATCGCTGCCAAAGGTGCTTCAACAAAGTATTGACTCAGGGGTGTGAATAATGATGTGAATGAGTTATTTCTGTATTTCATTTTCAATACATTTGCAAAAATGTCTAAAAACATGTTTTCACTTTGTCGTTATGGGGTATTGTGTGAAGACCTCACAAATGAGAACATTGTGCAATATTTAGATTCAAACTAATGTCTGAGTCTTTAAAGGAAATTAAGTTCATGTATATATAATTTGATATACAGAAGAATATACATAACTGTCTTATGATTTTATATTATCTTGTTTGATATTGTACATTTAATTGTAGATGGGTGAGAAAAAAATCTATTTAATCAATTTTGAATTCAGGCTGTAACACAATAAAATGTGGTTTAAGTCAAGAGATACCGTTGAAGTCGTAAGTTTACATACACCTTAGCCAAATAAATTTAAATTCAGTTTTTCACAATTCCTGACATATAATCAGAGTAAAAAATCCCTGTCTTATTCTTTATTTTAAGAATGTGAAATGGCAGAATAACAGTAGAGAGAATGATTTATTTCAGCTTTTATTTCTTTCATCACATTCCCAGTGGGTCAGAAGTTTACATACACTTAATTAGTATTTGAAAGCATTGCCTTTAAATTGTTTAATTTGGGTCAAACGTTTCGGGTAGCCTTCCACAAACTTCCCACAATAAGTTGGGTTAATTTTGGCCCATTCTCCTGACAGAGCCGGTGTAACTGAGTCAGGTTTGTAGGCCTCCTTGTTCGCACACACTTTTTCAGTTCTGCCCACAAATCTTCTATAGGATTGAGGTCAGAGCTTTGTGATGGAAACTCCAATACCTTGACTTTGTTGTCCTTAAGCCATTTTGCCACAACTTTGGAAGTATGCTTGGGGTCATTGTCCATTTGGAAGACCCATTTGCGACCAAGCTTTAATTTCCTGACTGATGTCTTGAGATGTTGCTCCAATATATCCACATAATTTTCCTACCTCATGATGCCATCTATTTTGTGAATGCACCAGTCCCTCTTGCAGCAAAGCAGCCCCACAACATGATGCTGCCACCCCTGTGCTTCACGGTTGGGATGGTGTTCTTTGGCTTGCAAGCATCACCCTTTTTCCTCCAAACATAACGATGGTCATTATGGCCAAACAATTCTAATTTTGTTTCATCAAACCAGAGGACATTTCTCCAAAAAGTACGATCTTTGTCCCCATGTGCAGTTGCAGACCGTAGTCTGGCTTTTTAATGGTGGTTTTGGAGCGGTGGCTCCTTCCTTGCTGAGTGGCCTTTCAGGTTATGTCGATATAAGACTTGTTTTACTGTGGATATAGATACGTACATTTGTACCCATTTCCTCCAGCATCTTCACAAGGTCTTTTGCTGTTGTTCTGGGATTGATTTGCACTTCTCGCACCAAAATACATTCATCTCTAGGAGACAGAACGCATCTCATTCCTGAGTGGTATGGCGGCTGCGTGGTCCCATGGTGTTTATACTTGCGTACTATTGTTTGTACAGGTGAACGTGGTACCTTCAGGCATTTGGAAATTGCTCCCAAGGATGAACCAGACTTTTTTCTGAGGTCTTGGCTGTTTTATTTTGATTTTGCCATGATGTCAAACAAAGAGGCACTGAGTTTGAATGTAGGCCTTGAAATACATCCACAGGTACACCTCCAATTGACTCAAATGATGTCAATTAGCCTATCAGAAGCTTCTAAAGCCATAATATTTTCTGGAATTTTCCGAGCTGTTTAAATGCACAGTCAGCTTAGTGTATGTAAACTTTTGACCCACTGGAATTGTGATACAGTGACTTATAAGTGAAATAATCTGTCCGTAAACAATTGTTGGAAAAATGGCTTGTGTCATGCACAAAGTAGATGTCCTAACCGACTTGCCAAAACTATAGTTTGTTAACAAGAAATTTGTGGAGTGGTTGACAAACAAGTTTTAATGACTCCAACATAAGTAAATGTAAACTTCCGACTTCAACTGTATGAAAACTTTCTGAAAGCACTGTAGGTCTATAGGTATCTATAGGTATCTGTATGTGTGGATCAGTGGAGGCTGCTGAGGGGAGGACGGCTCATAGTAATGCCTGAAATGGAGCTAAAGGAATGGCATCAAACACATAGCAACCATGTGTTTAATGTACTTGATACCATTCCACTTACTCTGCTCCAGTCATTACCACGAGCTCGTCCTCCCCAATTAAGGTGCCACCATCCTCCTGTGGTGTGGATATCACAGTGGGGTATGGAGAAGACCAGCAGCACATAGATGAACCCCTGGGACAGGCTGAGAAGGCAGACTCCTCTTCCTCCTTCCTGCACTGTGGGCTGATGGGAAGCAGGCAGGCTAAGTGCAGATACACAGAAAGGTTCACAGTCCTAAAGTAACAGATCCCACGTTGTAACAAAGCGTCTCAAACTTGTCTCTAGCACAACCCCCGGGGACGAGGAGAAATGGAAGAAGTTAAAAGGAGAGAGGCAGCAGCAGGCGTTTTACGGTGCGCTGTGAAGACCAGGGCGAGCTAGAACAGAGGAGAACAAAGGAGAGGCCTTGAGGCATTCAGTCAGACTCCCCACCAGGGGCAGGGGGGGGGGTCTCCCACGGCGATTGGGTGGGGTAGGGCTACACAGGTGGGGTGGAGGGGCGCACTATGTAGTTGTCGTCAGGGCGCGGGCTGTGGCACTCCAGACCAGGTTCCAGGGAAGAGTTGTTCAGGATGAAGTCCAGAGAGGAGACAGGCTGAGGGTACTTGTCCTTCTCTTCCTCAATCAGCACCGACTCCTTACTCCTACTCACCTCCTTCATCCTAGAGAGAGAGAGAGAGAGAGAGAGAGAGAGAGAGAGAGAGACATACATGTTTAAAAACTGACTCAGTAATAAACCAATAATACATTTCCATGATAATTGTTCATAAAGGATATCATCAATCATGTTCTCTGGCCTCTCTCACTTCTGCTCCCATAAACGCTCCTTATATGAGTAATTGACTACTATTGTCTTCTGGTTGCTAGGAGTTTCCAGAACCTAGCTCACAGGGACGCAAGGTCAGATCCCAGTGGGGTAAATCACATGACTGACTAGCTGCATTGACTATGAGACTGGGGAAATGACAGGGTGGTGTATTACATTTTCCATTTTTTGAGTCAAGTACTGACATGAATACTATGCCAAGCATTTACACAGAGAGGGAGATAGAGAGAGAGAGCTATAGGGAGAGGGTATAGGACAACTGCGAGTGGGGAAGAGGGAGTGCCACGTGGAATTCTACAGCACAAAGCTAGAGGACCATTACAGAGCCAGGGAGGCCCTCCCTCGTAAACCTCCAGAAGGTCAAAGGTGACAGTGATCGAGTGGCAGCCCAGTAAGGGTTCTTTCCCCTCAATACATAGATAATTCTCTGCATGCCTCTGGTGACTGGTTCTCCCATGGAAGAGGCCATGGAAGCTAAGGCTGTGCCCATAGGTAGTGGTCTTCTAGTCTCTCTCTACCCAGCGTTGTGCATCACATAGGGGCACAGATGATGGGAGCACTGTACATGGGTTGATGGGGGTGTGGGGGTGGGGTTGGGAGGGAACAATGGTTGCTGAGGGAGGGGATCCATAACGTTTTATTCAAACCAAGACCTTGTTCATTGGGGGTTTCGGAATAGTGTTATTAATCATGGTAATTTCACATCAAACTCCACTCAAGGATGTTTTCCTGTACCCTTTCTGCCAGTTTATGATTATTGCATTGAAAAAAACATTGTTTGTTAGCTGTTCTTGCTTGTCCGAACATGTTTCAGTCCTAATCTTTTTTTGACCAGTAAAGAGGCATTTGAAAGACAGACTCCACCGACATATATTCATTTAATGCAATTGTGCTCTTTGAACTGAAGCTGGGAGAGTTTTTGCAGCCTGACCTTTCTAAGCCCTGTCCTAAGCCCTGGTTTCTCTCTATTGTACAGGTATGAAAGGTTCTGACAAGGTGTCATGCCAGCAGTGTCATCTACAGTTGGTCAAGGAACCTGTCTTCTACGGACGCTATCGATGACCTGGGTGATTGCTAGCTGGGAACCCAGCAACCCCAGGAACATTCCCAGAACATTATACTAAGATTCCCATTAAGTTCTAGTTAGGATTGTATCTAACATTAGGATGATAACATCCCAATATAATGTTTTTGATAACAACATATATTTTTTTCTTCAAAAATATGTTTTAAGGGGCCTCCCGGGTGGCACAGTGGTCGAGGGCACTGCAGTTGCAGTGCTAGTTGTGCCACCAGAGACTCTGGGTTCAGCCTCTGTCTGTCGCAGCCGACCGCGACCGGGAGGTCCGTGGCCTAGCGTCGCCCGGGTTAGGGAGGGTTTGGCCGGTAGGGATATCCTTGTCTCATCGCGCACCAGCGACTCCTGTGGCGGGCCGGGCGCAGTGCACGCTAACCAGGTCGTCAGGTGCACGGTGTTTCCCCCGACACATTGGTGCAGCTGGCTTCCGGGTTGGATGTGCAATGTGTTAAGAAGCAGTACGGCTTGGTTGGGTTGTGTATCGGAGGACGCATGGCTTTCAACCTTCGTCACTCCCGAGCACGTACGGGAGTTGTAGCGACGAGACAAGATAGTAACTACTAACAATTGGATACCACGAAATTGGGGAGAAAAGGGGGTCGAATTTAAAAATAAATATAAATGTTTTAAATTAAATAACCTTGGAATGTCACTAAAATGTTGTGCACAATATCTGTGACAACCCATATAGAACATTTCCCAAAAGTTCTCATTAGGTTTCCAGGTTATATAGTAACACAATGTACCAGTAATGTTTTCCCAGCAAATCAAAATTGGTTCTGTGAAAGTTCCGAACATTCAATTACAGCAAATGTTCTCATAATAGAGCTCTGCTATCCAACCCGAGCAACAGCAGGTGAATGTTTTTTGCAGCCCAGAATCATCTGCACAACTGGACAGTTTTCATGTTTTGGGAACACATCTTTTGTGATGTCCCGACAATATTCTCACCAGACTGTTTCCGCAACCTAATGAAACAGTCTGTGAACCTTTTTTGTTTTTGTTGTACTTTCACCCCTTTCCCCCCCAATTTCATGATACCCAATTGGTAGTTACAGTCTTTTCCCATTGCTGCAACTCCCCTACAGACTCGGGAGAAGCTAGGGTCGATAGCCACGCGTCCTCCGCAACACGACCCTGCAAAACCTCACTGCTTCTTGACACACTGCTGGCTTAACCCGGAAGCCAGCCATTCCAATGTGTTAGAGGAAACACTGTCCAACTGGCGACCGAGGTCAGCTTGCAGACTCCCGGCTTGCCACAACGAGTTGCTAGAGAGTGGTGGGACAAGGAAATCCACTCTGGGAACCTTTAAAGAACAGATTAAATGTGTTCTAGAAACATTTTTTGCAACACCTGGCAAATGTTTTATACAAAAATGATAAGGCACTGTACTAGATTAACCCTGCTATTGGCCAACTTTCAAAATCATAAACAATCTCTAAAAGCTAAATCTACACCAACCACGGGTTTATGTGGGACAGTGGGTGGACTGTACATGCATAATGGAATGTTCTCTATCTGAACATTAGCTCTCAGTTCATTGCGTAGGGGAGCCTTCATTCTCAAAGACGCAGGGTGATGTTAGACAACAGCCACCACAGACTGATTACAGTGGACCAGATAACATCCAGGGTGATGAGACATCTGAGTCCACAACTGTTCCTCAGCAATGACACTGTTATTCTGTTAACATCCGTTAGATTGACTCTGGACAGTGTGTCTGGACAGAGTGTTTGGACAGAGTGTTTGGACAGAGTGTTTGGACAGAGTGTTTGGACAGAGTGCTTGGACAGAGTGCTTGGACAGAGTGCTTGGACAGAGTGCTTGGACAGAGTGCTTGGACAGAGTGCTTGGACAGAGTGCTTGGACAGAGTGCTTGGACAGAGTGCTTGGACAAAGTACTTGGACAGAGTGCTTGGACAGAGTGCTTGGACAGAGTGCTTGGACAGAGTGCTTGGACAGAGTGCTTGGACAAAGTACTTGGACAGAGTGCTTGGACAGAGTCCCTCCTTGGCCCCGACCTCTCATGTCATCTCACACTATAGCAGTTGAGTGATGTATGAAACACTGCCTCTACTCTAAAAACTTAGAAACTCCTTGATAAGTAAGTTGTCAGAGGATGTCTCAATCAGGCCGAGCAGCCTTTTGAGTTTTAGTGTTAAACCACCCAGGCCCGAGTCACACTTCCACTGGACTTTTGTTCTCTGTCTTTTGGGTTGTCACCTTAGGGCAATATCCCTCCCCAGAGTCCTTTGTCTCGATTGAGCTCTCGCATGGCTTCTTTTTACAAATGCAAAAACCTGTCATTGAGGTTCAGAGGGTGATAGGGGCCGTGTGTGTGTGTGTGTGTGTGTGTGTGTGTGTGTGTGTGTGTGTGTGACAATCCGAACTTCTACATTCCAGGCCAGTGGGTGGGTTTCCTGGGCAGGTCCAGCACCCTGTCTCTCCTTCTCTCCTACCTCTTTCTGCTTCCCACATCTCTCCATCCTGCTTCTCTACCCCTCTACCCTTCTTTTTTTCTCCACCCCTCCCAGCCTCTCCGACCCTCCCGGCCTCTGCCTCTCCACCCCTCCCGGCCTCTGCCTCTCCACCCTATCAACCCTTCTCGGACTCTCCACCCCTCCCGGCCTCGGCCTCTCTACTCTTCTCTGCCTCTCCACCCCTCCCGGCCTCTGCCTCTCCACCCCTCCCGGCCTCTGCCTCTCCACCCCTCCCGGCCTCGGCCTCTCTACCCTTCTCTGTCTCTGTCTCACCACCCCTCGCAGCCTCTGCCTCTCCACCCCTCCCGGCCTCTTCCCGGCCTCTGCCTCTCCACCCCTCCCGGCCTCTTCCCGGCCTCTGCCTCTCTACCTCTCCTGGGCTCGGCCTCTCCACCCCTCCCGGCCTCGGCCTCTCCACCCCTCCTCGCCTCTCTACCCCTCCCCGCCTCTGCCTCTCTACCCCCCCCTCCCAGCCCATCTACCCCTCCCTACCTCTGCCAGTGGCTCCCCTGCCTCTTTCTGCCTCTCACTATGGTTCTACCCGCCCCTCTCTGCGTCTCCAGATGATGTCAGTGACAGGGAAGATGGGGATTAGGTGTACTCACGCCAGGGCCATGATGCAGGGAGGTCAGGCAAAAGATTTCAGGCGTTTCAGCGTGTTCCCATCGTCAGACGACAGGCCCATCCCACTGTCCGACTGTCCCCCCTGCACGTGCAGAGAGAGGGAGGGAAATATCAGGAAACAAAGAGAGTGGAAGAGATGGAGAAAGAGAGAGAGAAAGAAGATGAGAGAATGATAGAGAAAGTGTCAGAGCTAGTCCAACAAAAGCGTGGTCTCACATATGTCTATTCTTACAAGCCAGATGTTTTACACCATACTAATTAGGCAGCTCTGTAGTGAAGAGACACCCTCATGTTAAGTTGGGGGGTGATGAGTTAATTCACCTCATTGTTGTCGTTAGAGCTGTTCTCCATGGTAACCTCGTCAAAGGTCTTCACACTTCCCGGCCGGATGTTCCTGAAGGGATAAGATTTCCAAAATCAGATCCCAATCAGGGAATTCCAAGATTACATGTGCCAAAAAGCGGCATTGAGAAACACAATAAGCGGGAACATAATCAAGGTAATGAACAATTACATAGTGTCAGTGGGATTGGTCTTTGAAAAGAACCTCTATTTATTTTGCTTTTCAACATACGCAGAGAATCAAATGGCTGCTTAATTCTGCTTAAGGGATAACTGCTATTAGAGCATTTCAACACATTCTCAATAAACACACTCGTAGGACCTGTGAAACGAGGGCTTGACAAATATTATTTTAAGTGGACCTAAACCCTAAAGGAGGGTCTGTGGTTTGGGAGGAAATTCCTTGAAGGGGCCACAATGCTTTGGGCTCCCTCAACATCTCACTGCCAATGTATATAGTTCTTATCTCAACTTTAATCAGGTCTTTCACCGTCCTCAACTAGATCTACATTAACTTCTTTAAGAGTAAGTAGCCGAACCGCCAAGCAAAGCATATGTTAAGAAAATGGTGTGTGCTTTGAACAATGTACTGAAGTGATTGGTTGTTATTTTAAAGGCACAATATGCAGAAATCACTCTGACATTTCCTAGTTGCTAAAATTCTAATTGTTCGCCTAATATCAGTTGATGTGCCAAAACAAGCAAGTACAGTGTAGAGAATCATTGTACCATCTAAACCGCGGTGAAATATATTTTCCATAACTAAAACTATTGTATTTTCAGCTGTCTGAAGCTGGTGTACCAAACTGAAAGTAAAAGACGCAAAAACTAAACTTAAGAATGGGAAGCATAGAAATAGAGCACATAGAACATATCCACAGCTTCTTAGATGTGCTTTAACTGCGAATGACAGATCTATAATGCACATTTCTTTTTTTTCTTTTTTTTTGTTGTTGTTGTTGAATTTTACTCCCTTTTCTCCCCAATTTCATGGTATCCAATTGTTATTAAATGTTATATAATGTACATAGACTTATGGCAGAAATCTTCAACTAAACTGCAATGCTATAAAATGTGAGAGAGCTTATTCAATAGTGTTGTGAGCCACAGGTGTCTGTGTGATCTCCATGTTAGGTTCAGGGTAATATCTCTCTGTTAGGTTCAGGGTAATATCTCTCTGTTAGGTTCAGGGTAATATTTCTCTGTTAGGTTGAGGGTAATATAGCAGGGTAATGTAGTGTAGTGACTGGCCAGTTGACAGATTCCTGTTTCTCACCAGGTGCTCCCTGAGTCGCGGTGAGAGAGCGGCCTGGTGTTAGTCTCCTCTGACCGGGCCGTGATGGAGGGGTCTCCCTCTTTGGACAGCAGGGCTGCTATTGGGATGTAATGCTTGCCCTCCTGAATGGAAAGAAAGAGGAGAGACCACAACATGTCAGACCAGAGGCCTAGCTAACAACTATCATAGCATGACGGAAAACACATGTATGTGATAAGTGTGTGAAGCCTTTTGAGATTTGAGCATAATACTGTCCGTGTGCTCCACTAACATCCATTCAGGCCCTGCAGACTAGAGGGAATGTTGCCAAAGAACCCAAAGGTCACGCCTAATAAATAAAATGTGGAATACCTGAGGGCCACAGATGGAGCAGTGTGAGGATGTTGGTAGAGACAACCTCACTGACTGGCCATTGAAGGACTGAGTCTGTCTGTAAGTAACAGACCTACAGTTGAAGTCAGAAGTTTACATACACCTTAGCCAAATACATTTAAAATCAGTTTTTCACAATTCCTGACATTTAATCCTGGTAAAACATTCCCTGTATTAGGTCAGTTAGGATCACCACTTTATTTAAAGAATGTGAAATGTCAGAATAATAGTAGAGAGAACGATTCATTCCCATTGGGTTATTCCCACTTTCATCACATCCCCAGTGGGTCAGAAGTTTACATACACTCAATTAGTATTTGGTAGCATTGCCTTTAAATTGTTTAACTTGGGTCAAACATTTCGGGTAGCCTTCCACAAGCTTCCCACAATAAGTTTTGGCCCATTCCTCCTGACAGAGCTGGTGTAACTGAGTCAGGTTTCTAGGCCTCCTAGCTCGCACACACTTTTTCAGTTCTGCCCACAAATGTTCTATGAGATTGAGGTCAGGGCTTTGTGATAGCCACTCCAATACCTTGACTTTGTTGTCCTTAAGCCATTTTGCCACAACTTTGGAAGTATGCTTGGGGTCATTGTCCATTTGAAAGACCCATTTGCGACCAAGCTTTAACTTCCTGACTGATGTCTTGAGATGTTGCTTCAATATATCCACATAATTTTCCTCCCTCATGGTGCAATCTATTTTGTGAAGTGCACCAGTCCCTCCTGCAGCAAAGCACACCCACAACATGATGCTGCCACCCCCATGCTTCACGGTTGGGATGGTGTTCTTCGGCTTGCAAGTCTCCCCCTTTTTCCTCCAAACATAACGATGATCATTATGGCCGAACAGTTCTATTTTTGTTTTATCAGACCAGAGGACATTTCTCCAAAAAGTACGATCTTTGTCCCCATGTGCAGTTGCAAACTGTAGTCTGGCTTTTGTTATGGTGGTTTTGGAGCAGTGGCTTCTTCCTTGCTGAGCGGCCTTTCAAGTTATGTTGTTATAGGACTCGTTTTACTGTGTATATAGATACTTTTGTACCTGTTTCCTCCAGCATCTTCACAAGGTCCTTTGCTGTTGTTCTGGGATTGATTTGCACTTTTCGACACCAAAGTTCATTCATCTCTAGGAGACAGAACGCGTCTCCTTCCTGAGTGGTATGGCGGCTGCGTGGTCCCATGGTGTTTATACTTGCATACTATTGTTTGTACAGATAAATGTGGTACCTTCAGGCATTTGGAAATTGCTCCCAAGGATGAACCAGACTTGTGGAGGTCTACAATTCTTTCTGAGGTCTTGGCTGATTTCTTTTGATTTTCCCATGATGTCAAGCAAAGAGGCACTTGAAGGTAGGCCATGAAATACATCCACAGGTACACCTCCAATTATGTCAATTTATGTCAATTAGCCTATCAGAAGCTTCTAAAGCCATGACATCATTTTCTGGAATTTTCCAAGCTGTTTAAAGGCACAGTCAACTTAGTGTATGTAAACATCTGACCCACTGGAATTATGATACAGTGAATTATGAGTGAAATAATCTGTCTGTAAACAATTGTTGGAAAATGACTTGTGTCATGCACAAAGTAGATGTCCTAACCGACTTGCTAAACATAGTTTGTTAACAAGAAATTTGTGGAGTGGTTGAAAAGTGAGTTTTAATGACTCCAACCGAGGTTTACGTAAACTTCTGACTTCAACTGTATCTTAATGGAAGGGTTGAAATCCTTACTGTGCGGCTCTTTTCTGTCCAGTCAGGATGGGTTCCCGCACGGTTGGTTTTTAGCGAGAGCAATCTGTTATGTTATAAAGCATTTCCATACTGCGGTTTTATGTGACGTGTGAGGTCTGGTCTGCTATCATCTCTTATCTCTTTACAATCCCCACTCTCTGTGACTGTTTATTTGACTGTATTTTAAACTCTGAGCTTTTGGCATTATTAGGACTTGATGGGACCGTATAGTTTTGTGTTCGCAGGGGAAACAGACAATTTTCCATCAGCAGACACAGTCGCTGCTTTCCTTCTCCATGTCTTGATTCCAGTGGTGTAGTGAAGGGTATACAGAGGTATATGCCGTGCACCTCCAATTTTGTTGTGGGCATTGTGTATGCTCACTTCTTATCCCCACGATTCATATCAAAGTAGTGAAGTGGAGGTATACGCCGTATCAATTAATAAGGCTGACAGAACAGATCTGAATGTTTAGCTTAAAACGTTGATAAAGACATTTTAAAGCTCAACAATGTGCACGCAGTGGTAGGCCTACGCGCAAATGTTCCAAAATGGAATTTGCGGAAAACACTGTTCTAAAATGCAGCCGGGTCCTTCAAGATTGCCTTCGAAATTGGACGTCTATCCATGACCTGAGACATTCCACTACCACAAAAAGCAGGGGGGGGGGGGTTGTTGAGTGTGACTTACCCTCCCAGTTACTGTGACCACACCCCTGGGCCTGACCCCAGTGACTAATTGAATTGTTAAGTAGTTTCCTAAGGACAATGTGGCTGGAGTCCTTAAAGAGCGTCTGCCTTTAAATAGCAACAAATCCCTTTGAAAATGGCCTATGTGGTATCGATATGAGTAAGAAATATTTATTCTAGTGTCAAAATTGACTACAAAGTGTAAATAGGTTAATTTTGGTCATAGAGTCAGTCTCGTCTTAAACTGAGTTTGGAACATGTGTGCGTCACACCGGGAAATGAAGGTTGGGTTTTGATTTGACGATGTCCACTTGCCCACTAATATGGGGTGAACAGCTGCAGTGATTTCACTCTATCCAATAGCATAAACAGTGAGTCAGGCCTGCCCAGCAGCCCGACTTTGTTTACATAAGACAAAAAAACATTTACATGAGAAATACTGCACCAAATACCTTAGTTGGATGTAAAATTGTGCAACTTAAACATCCTCGGACAAAACGGCAAAATTAATTACAGATTTTTTGAGTTACCTTAGATTAATTCTGGAGATTGTGAGGCAGTAAAATAGGCTTCTGCGTCTACAGTGTCTCATTGGGGACAAACATCATTAACCAAATGCGGAATCAGTCAGGAAACACACCTCCAAGACGGAAATAAAAAAATTCTAATGAGCAACAGAAACACACGTGCCAATCGGCGTGTTCAGTGGCTCTTTATCTGTGTTGTGGCTTCCCCCACATGGAAGTAGTTTTAGGCACTTTGCCTAAACTTGACTTACTTACCTAAACACTTTTACTCCGTGAGGAGCATAGGTTATACGCAAATGTGCTCCACCACACTCAGTTTTACTGGCCAGAAGCAAAGCATATAAAACACAGTAAGTCATACAAGCCTTATGAGCATAGTGCACTTAGACGAGGCAAGGCCAGAGCATAGTGCCCTTAGATGAGTTAAGACCAGAGCATTGTGCCCTTAGATGAGGAAAGGCAAGAGCATAGCGCACTTAGATGAGGCAAGGCTAGCGCACTTAGATGAGGCACGGCTAGTGCACTTAGATGAGGCAAGGTTAGCGCACTTAGATGAGGCAAGGCTAGTGCCCTTAGATGAGGCAAGGTTAGCGCACTTAGATGAGGCAAGGCTAGTGCCCTT
Source organism: Oncorhynchus masou masou (assembly GCF_036934945.1). NCBI lineage: Eukaryota > Metazoa > Chordata > Actinopteri > Salmoniformes > Salmonidae > Oncorhynchus > Oncorhynchus masou. The sequence continues at coordinate 59,909,674 of NC_088243.1, read as the reverse complement.
AGATGAGGCAAGGCCAGAGTATAGTGCCCTTAGATGAGGCAAGGCCAGAGCATAGTGCCCTTAGATGAGGAAAGGCAAGAGCATAGTGCACTTAGATGAGGCAAGGCCAGAGCATAGTGCACTTAGATGAGACAAGGCCAGAGCATAGTGCCCTTAGATGAGGAAAGGCAAGAGCATAGTGCACTTAGATGAGGCAAGGCCAGAGCATAGTGCACTTAGATGAGACAAGGCCAGAGTGTTTAAGATGCTGTAATTCTCTTAAAGTACATGAACACAGGTAGCATACTTTTTTAAATGATTTGTTTGGCAATCAGACAAAAACATCATGCCTGGTTTTGTTCATGCCACATTAAAAGGTAAAATATTTTTACAGTTGAAACTAGAATACTAAATTGAAACAATAACAAAGTGGTTCACCCGCCTCAAAGTTTGAACCATGTTTTGAGGCTATACAGTGTTTGCTTACATTTACATTGTTTACAAACATATAAAGTTATATTTTGGATTCTAATGGGGTACGACAGTTGAACTAAGCTCATGAGGCATTTCTAAGTTATATTCTTCAAGAATCAACACGTATACGGTGCATTCAAAAAGTATTCAGACCCCTTGACTTTTTCCACATTTTTTTTACGTTACAGCCTTATTCTAAAATGTATATATATTTTAAAAATCCTTAACAATCTACAGACAATACCCCATAATGACAAAGCGAAAACACATAAGTATTCAGACCCTTTACTATGAGACACGAAATTGAGCTCAGGTGCATCCTGTTTCCATTGATCATCATTGAGATGTTTCTAAAATTTGATTGTAGTCCATATGTGGTACATTCAATTGATTAGACATGATTTGGAAAGGCACACATCTGTCTATATAAGGTCCCACAGTTGACAAAGCATGTCAGAGCAAAAACAAAGCCATGAGGTCGAAGGAATTGTCAGTAGAGCTCCGAGACAGCAATGTGTCGAGCCACAGATCTGGGGAAGGGTACCAAAACATTGATGCAGCATTGAAGGTCCCCAAGAACACAGTGGCCTCCACCATTCTTAAATGGAAGAAGTTTGGAACCACCAAGAGTATTCCTGAGCAATCGGGGGAGAAGGGCCTTGCTCAGGGAGGTGACCAAGAACCCGATGGTCACTCTGACAGATCTCCAGAGTTCCTCTGTGGAGATGGGAGAACCTCTTTGCAGCACCCCACCAATCAGGCCTTTATGGTAAAGTGGCCAGATGGAAGCCACTCCTCAGTAAAAGGCACATCACAGCCCGCATGAAGTTTGCCAAAAGGAACCTAAAGGATTCTCAGACCATGACAAACAAGATTCCCTGGTCTGATGAAACCAATATTGAACTCTTTGGCCTGAATGCCAAGCGTCACGTCTGGAGGAAACATGGCACCATCCCTACAGTGAAGCATGGTGGTGGCAGCATCATGCTGTGGGGATGCTTTGCAGTGGCAGGGACTAAGAGACTTGGCAGGATTGAGGGAAAAATGAACGGAGCAAAGTACAGAGAGATTCTTGATGAAAACCTGCTCTAGAGCACTCAGGATCTCAGACTGGGGCGAAGGTTCACCTTCCAACAGGACAACAACCCTAAGCACACAGCCAAGACAACAACAGGAGTGGCTTTGGGACCATTCTCTGAATGTCTTTGAGTGGCCCAGCCACAGCCCGTACTTGAACCCAATCTAACATCTATGTAGAGACCTGAAAATAGCTGCGCCGCGACGCTCCCCATACAACCTGACAGAGCTTGAGAGGATTTGCAGAGAAGAATTGGACAAACTCCTGTTGTGGAAATTCAGTCCTGAGAAAGACTTGGTCATTTTGTCAAACAATCATCTTATTTAATATTGATTAACTATTGCTATAATGAGTCTGGTCGACCCCCCGACCTTGAGTGTTGGACCGAGTAACCTAACCTTCACACAAATGCAGAGTACTTTATATAGCCGACACTAATAATGCTCAGCCACAGTTGGTTCAACCCCCCTCATGCAGACCAAGGATCATCATCATAAGCCACTCTGGGTTCATCATGTCGTTATCTGCACGTGGATTGTTGTCTTAACCCCACCCTGGCTTAGTTTCCCAGATGCAAGGATGATTTTGAGACAATGAGGGATTGTTCTACTCCTAAGCTATCTCTAGTGAAACACATTCTTGTCTACGTAATGCAGTCTTTAAATAATTTTTCAGCTCAAGCCACCTCCAGTGACCATACGCCCAGATTAGCTGCAGGGAACTAGAGTGGATATCATAAAACACAGACACTAACAGGACAGAAATATCATCCTATTTGTTAAGTATTAATTGCTAACTATTAATATCAAACAAATCAGGTAAATATGTACTTTTTCTATCACACTACCCAAATATCAGTGTGCCAAGCTTGCAGCGTCATACCCAAGAAGACTCGAGGCTGTAATTGCTGCCAAAGGTGCTTCAACAAAGTACTGATTAAAGGGTTTGAGTACTTACGTAAATGTAATATTTCAGTTTTGTATTTTTGTATACATTTGCAAAAATGGTAGATTTCATGAGGGAAAAAAAATATTTAATACATTTTAGAATAAGGCTGTAACGTAACAAAATGTGGAAAAAGTCAAGGGGTCTGAATACTTTCCGAATGCGCTGTATATCATTACGTCCAAAAATGGATGTAGCAACTAAGGATTCTAGCTCTAAATGACATGCGTTTACTATTAGGCCCATTAAAAATGTTTAGTGCACACCCACATTGGAGGTCCTGTACCTGGCAGATATTACATCTACCTTCACCCCTGGGCAAGGCCCTATCCACAACCCTGCTGACCTCTGATTTCCAGATCACCTTGAACCTGGTCTTCACCACCACCTTCACCTATTCAGTCATTTCAGACTACTGATAACCTCACGGGCAGAAGGAATAGATATTAAAGTATTAAAACAAAGCCATGTGGATCTTACCTGCTGTACACTGGCCTGTAGCAGGTCTCCTAGTCTCTCCACCAGCTCAGTGAAGGTTGGCCGGTCTCCTGACTCGCCCTGCCAGCAGTCCAACATGGTCTGGTATCTGAGGAGAAATACACATCATGTCATTATTCTGGCTCATATTCACATTCTGATAACACAGACACACTGTATAGCTATGTTGAGCAATATACAAATAAATGATGGTAATAATATGGTAATCGTAGAAATCTATATGGGTTGGTAATGACCCCTGCCTGATGGTGATGAATTTGGCATAATGCAGATGGCCATGCACTGCTAAGTTTCACTCCGCTGTGCTTTGGTGAGAAGCAGACATTTACCCAAAAGGCAAATAGCATTCAATCTTTTACAAAGAGAGTGCTTTGACTTTAGCAACAACCTGCACTCCACCAGAGAGACCCTGTGTGTGTGGAGGCTGACTGACACCAGAGATGACCTGTAGCTGGCTTCCACCCAAATCAACTGTCATCTAAAATACTCGTATATCCAATATTTCATTTTCCAAGGATAATCTGGTCTCTGGGGCTGTATCTCATTCCCTCCAGGTCTTGGTGTGAACATTAGGAATGCTCAGAGCACCCCCTCTGGTCTTTGACGAGCTGTCAGCCTCGCTGCCCATATGGGAAGACTCAGGGCCGTTATGTGCTGTGTTTCCACTGCAGCAGTGGCCTGTAATAATGGCCGGACTTGGCCGTGTAGGAATTCAGAGATGGAGTGCAGGCTGCTGTTTAAATCAAACCCTACAGTCAGGGGTGATGATGGATCCCTAGCCTGTTTCTTACTATGGAGCGCAGCCTCCAAACAGAGGCCCTTACGTAAACAGAGCCAGGTGCCCATTAGCTCCATTATGTTCCTCTGATTGGCACCAGATTGAGTCAATTTGGATTTTGGAGAAAATTCCGGTAAAAAGCAGATGGTTCATTACATCCTCCGTCTTTTGCCCTCTCCATCTGTGTTTGCAATCAGGGAACCTAGACCTTGGCTTGACAAGACTCCTCCTCTCCTCTCGGTGCAGTGGAGATTGGCTAGAGAAACGACCGGGTTTCTGGGCTGTGATTCCCATGTTAATGAGTGTCCTTGGCCAGGTGGAGGGACTCCTAACATCCTCAAAGTGACAGGATGGAAGCCCAGAGCAGACCACCATGGCCCACATGGGCCACACATCAAGAGGAGATGTAGACAGCAATGTATTTCAACCCAGCTTCCTCTCTGCTGCGTAAGGGGAATAAATTGGTTCCCCCTCTACTGTCTCTTCAAGGAATACTTTGTCGAGGGGGACCATTGTGGTGGTCGCAATTCCTTAGTCCACTACTCTTTTCTGGCAGGACAGCTGTGGGATGTTGGGAGGTTGACATCGTTTTTCTCTATTCCCGCGTCTTGAGGAGCATTCTTGAGGATGCCTCAGATCGCGTTGGACTATCAATCTATCGATCTTTTAAGCCGATGGTCACATTCCTGATGAGCCGGTGCACCAGCAGCAGCGTAGATATACCGCCCTGTATCGCCCGGCACTTGGTCCCCTTCATTATCCATGGGATCAAGGTCAGGGTCAGAGCCTCTGGATCCCAGCCTCCCACACACCTGAACAACGTCAGGCCTGGGAGGCTCTGAGGAGCAGTGTTGGAGACAGGGTATTACCCCTGTAGACTAGCGTGTACCGCTCCTCTGCTTGCCATTTAAAGTGATATCAGCGGGTCTTGTGTTTATCTCAGACAAGAGGCAGGTTTTACATCATGGTTCCTTAGCATGAGCATGTGTTCTCTATATCTTCATTCTGTCAATGGAAGGCTTTGCTTTGAACCAGAATGGAAAGTATCTTAGAGAGAGGAACTTGGCACCAGTGGGTCTGACTCTGGATCTACCGAGCTGACATTTGCTTCTGTTCGCGTCCCCACTCTCTAAGGCCTGTGTCACATGAAGCAATGTGGATGCAATTTCTGTTGCAGATGCAAGTTGCAAGTGACATCATCTCAAGCAACTTTGCTGATACACATATCAATTCAAATGCAATTGAAATTACATTCAACTTCTAATCCTGTCAAATGTCACATCATGGTTTACATAAATTATTTATTTATCCAAACGTTTGGTAATTTTAACAGCATCGATAGACAAAATGCTGGCTGTGCAATTTAGCTAGCTAGCCAAAATGTTGCCTATTTGCCAATCATGCTTTACCAAGATAGCTGGCAAGCTAACCAAGGTAGCGACGAGCTAAGCTAGCTAGCTAGGCCAGTTCATGTTGGACAATTTCAGTTGAAACTGGACAAAGAAAGGTCTGGGATTTATTGACTGCCAGACCATGTACAAAACCATGACTAGCCATGGTGTCTGGAATTGTTTATACATTTCCCATTTGCCATGTCTCTCTCATTTGTCGCGATTTGTAGCGGCACTGACAACTGGATGGAACGACATGACGAGTCGACGTAAACCTTTTTCTGCACACTGATTAGACATTGCATACAGTCAGTTACGTGAAATAGAATTGATTTCCATCACTTGCGATGCAATGCAACTAAGTTTCAGGCAATTTCGGGGGGGGGGGGGGTGACACACAGAGCAACCCAAATGCAGCTTTGTTGCAAGCAACATAAATTGCCTCCAGATTGCTTTGTGTGACATCGGCTTAAGACTCCAGTCTGGTTCATATTTTGCTGGTCATCTCCAATCACCATCTCCCAGGTATTGGTGATATATCCATTAGCTTGGTTCCAGTTGGCACAAGATGTTTAAAACAATTCTGGACAACATTTATCAATTACAAATGAATAAGACAGAGGAAGTTTGACTCCACTATGCCCTGTCACAAATGAAAACCAAACCCTATGCACGCACGCACGCACACACACACACACACACACACACACACACTCACTCACTCACTCACTCACTCACACACTCACACACTCACACACACACACACACACACACACACACACACACACACACACACACACACACACACACACACACACACACACACACACACACACACACACACACACACACACACACACACACACAGCTGAATGGGAGATTAACAGCAGAGCTCAGGAAGTGAGAGCAAGAGGTCCCTATTGCAGACTCAGACATATGCCGCAGCCTGGGACAGTGAGCGAGAGCCCCAGACAGAGTCCCCTGCTGAGAAGCCACCCAGTCACCTAAAGGCAACAACAACCCTAGCTCTCCCTATCCAGTCCACCTCCCTGCTAGACAAACAGCACTGATACCACAGGGCCAGGAGAAACCCCACGAGACTCCCCCAAAGATATTCTGTTTCAGCAGCAGCGTCCACCTCTGCCCTGCTTCAGAGCCCCCTTGTGTGGACAAGGGAGGGAGTGTCCCGCCCTTTGGCTCTTATTGCCCTGTGTCTGGCTCAGTGTATTATGCACAGGCAAGAGGTAAGAGAGCTATAGCATTTATGATGAACTTTTTGACATGGGCCACTCTTCAAACTGCAAGGGCATTACTTTTTAAAGCCTGAGTTAGATGATGAGATGGGGTTTGTAAGTTAAGTAATGGGGAAGCAATGATTGCTTGATCCTTACATCTCAGAGGAGGAGTATTCCGGAGCTCTCATCCTGGTCCCTTCCTTCAGTCGGCAGCAGAACTCCTCGTCGATGTGTAAGCCAGGATATGGAGAGGCACCTGGGAAAGGGAGAGCGAGAGAGAAGTGCAGGGTTATCAGAAACTTCAATCTCCCACACAGAGAGGATTGGATACTTTACAAAGATGAGAGAAGAAAGCACTGTTATCAGACACATAAACACTGCTTCAAAATCAACTGATTGACCTTACACATGGGCAATGATATGAAACATTGAATAACATCTAGAGATAATGGCTGGGAAGACTGAATCTGCAATAGGTAAGCAGCTTGGTTTGAAGAAATCAACTGTGGGAGCAATTATTAGGAAATGGAAGACATACAAGACCACTGATAATCTCCCTCAATCTGGGGCTCCACGCAAGATCTCACCCGGTGGGGTCAAAATGATCACAAGAAAGGTGAGCAAAAATCCCAGAACCACACGGGGGGACCTAGTGAATGACCTGCAGAGAGCTGGGACCAAAGTAACAAAGCCTACCATCAGTAACACACTACGCCGCCAGGGACTCAAATCCTGCAGTGCCAGACGTGTCCCCCTGCTTAAGCCAGTACATGTCCAGGCCCGTCTGAAGTTTGCTAGAGAGCATTTGGATGATCCAGAAGAAGATTGGGAGAATGTCATATGGTCAGATGAAACCAAAATGTAACTTTTTGGTAAAAACTCAACTCGTCGTGTTTGGAGGACAAAGAATGCTGAGTTGCATCCAAATATCACCATACCTACTGTGAAGCATGGGGGTGGAAACATCATGCTTTGGGGCTGTTTTTCTGCAAAGGGACCAGGACGACTGATCCGTGTAAAGGAAATAATGAATGGGGCCATGTATCGTGAGATTTTGTGTGAAAACCTCCTTCCATCAGCAAGGGCATTGAAGATGAAATGTGGCTGGGTCTTTCAGCATGACAATGATCCCAAACACACCGCCTGGGCAACGAAGGAGTGGCTTTGTAAGAAGCATTTCAAGGTCCTGGAGTGGCCTAGCCAGTCTCCAGATCTCAACGCCATAGAAAATCTTCGGAGTTGAAAGTCCGTGTTGCCCAGCAACAGCCCCAAAACATCACTGCTCTAGAGGAGATCTGCATGGAGGAATGGGCCAAAATATCAGCAACAGTGTGTGAAAACCTTGTGAAGACGTACAGAAAACATTTGACCTCTGTCATTGCCAACAAAGGGTATATAACAAAGTATTGAGATAAACTTTTGTTATTGACCAAATACTTATTTTCCATCATAATTTGCAAATAAATTCATAAAAAATGTGATTTTCTGGATTTTTTTTCTAATTTTGTCTGTCATAGTTGAAGTGTACCTATGATGAAAATTACAGGCCTCTCTCATCTTTTTAAGTGGGAGAACTTGCACAATTGGTGGCTGACTAAATACTTTTTTGCCCAACTGTAAATCTCCAGGGCATGATGTCGATATTAACAAGCAGTCTTAGGAGGCGGTAACGCCTGCTAGAACGCCCTTTTTCTTTTCATCACATCAACCAATCATGGCAAACAAATAGGTTGATTACCGCGTAACTCATGTCTAACACAGAAACAGGGGTGTAGTTGATGGTTTGGCACCTAAAACAAACAAGAGGTGGAAATCCTAAACCACAAGACAAAACTCAAGCTGCTATACAGCAGGTCACGTCTCCATATGCATATGCCAGCACCTTGGGACTGGAGCAAACCTTTGACCTTCAGACACCTATCAGGTTGCCAGACTGAGTGTTTGTAATTTTTTTGCAGTCGTTTCGTGTCCTAATTGATCTTTCTGAGACCATGTTAACACCACCCAGATGTGTGAGTGGTTATGTGAAGGCACTGTATATGTGTCTGTGGGTATTTAGTATTTTCTTTCTTGTATTTTATTAAGATGCCCATAAGCTGTTGCCAAGGCAGCAGCAACTCTTCCTGGGGTCCAAACAGAGTGTGTGGTTGTGACAAAGAAAGGTTACGGGAGAAAGAGAGAGAGACAGTGAGCAAAGGGAGAGAGAGAGTGTGTGTGAGAGAGAGATAAAGAGGGAGCATGTGTGAGAGAGAGAGAGAGAGAGAGAGAGAGAGAGCATGTGTGAGAGTAGGAGACAGATAAAGAGAGCATGAGAGAGAGCATGCGAGAGAGAGAGAGCATGAGAGAGAGAGAAAGAGAGAGAGCATGCGAGAGAGAAACAGAGAGAGAGAGTGAGAGAAACAGAGAGCGAGAAAGAGAGTGAGAGCATGAGAGAGAAAGAGAGCATGAGAGAGAGATAAAGAGAAAGCATGAGAGAGATAGAGAGAGCATGAGAGAGATAAAGAGAGAAAGGGAGTGATAAAGAGAGAGAGAGAGAGTGAGAGAAACAGAGAGCGAGAAAGAGAGAGAGAGAGCATGAGAGAGAAAGAGAGAGAGATAGAGAGAGCATGAGAGAGAGAGATAAAGAGAAAGCATGAGAGAGATAGAGAGAGAGATAGAGAGAGCATGAGAGAGAAAGAGAGAAAGGGAGAGATAAAGAAAGAGAGAGAGAGAGTGAGAGTGAGAGTGAGAACAAGTGTACCCCATGTCTTGAGGTAGTTCACATTTCACACCCTTTTTTTGTTGTTGACCCAAGTCCTCCTGGGTGATTGGCTTCATGGCAGAGGTTCAAACGTAGCAGCACAATCAAACCTCAAGCCCTGCATCAATGTGCTGTTCTTTCCTTACACTTTCCTAACATTTACTCTGAATGTTGTCCTTGCTGCCTATGGTGACATTTGATCATACAATATGTCATGTGGAGTCTTGCTCTAGAACAGCTTGGTCTCTGCTTTGTTGCACGGTGCAAAGACAGTCATGAACCCACATTCAATGGCGTCTCAAAGGTTGCAGTGGTTTCACCGCAGGGGCAAACATTTACATTGATTGGCTGCTTGGTTACAGCGCGTTTGCATTGCCAGCTGGGAAGGGAACGGCCGGCTTAAATGGAAGGTATTCTTTCTTTTTAACGGCCCTTTGCCTGTGATAGAATTCACAGTGGAAGTTCACTAATGTTTAAAGCACGAGCAGCATGAAAATTGTTCTCTCAAGCTGACAATGCAGGCCCGTTTTATCCCAGAGGCACAATTACGCAGTAGCAGGAGACAGTTATGACCCAGTACATCTGGAGGAGCTGCATGGCTGGGGGCACCTTGCCTCAACTGGCTAGCTGACTGGAGACTCCTCACTGAACATCGCTGGCTGATGACAGACAGAAACTTCTCCCTTCTATGGAAGGGATACTGCACACTGTGTGCAAGATTGTAAGATTACACATTAAAAAAAGCTTCTTGGAGACTATTTCATTAAAAAAATAAAACATTCTAAGCAGTAATGTTTACTGAGAAATAACAAAAACACATTTAGCATAATATAATTTCTCTGAAATAAGTAAGTTGTAGGGCAGTGAGCATGGAAGCAGTCCAAATCTGTAGTTTCATGACAAGTCCTAAAACAATAGTCCTTGTAGATGTGATTTGAGATAAGGACCTACACAACGGAGGAAATCTGCATTGAATAAGTCTGTATTGTTCCACATGGCTGCGTTGTGAAATGTGCACAGATGTTTGTTCATTTCTGCTCATTAATCCTGCTAATGGGGAGGTCAGGTGAGGAGGTGAGGGACTATAAGGCATAGTGAGTCATTCCTGGTCAGGACTAAAGGTCTGTATATTTACCCAGAGAGAAAATCTCCCACATTAGGACTCCAAAGGACCACACATCGCTCTGAGTGGTGTAGATCTTGTCAAAAATGGCCTCTGGCGCCATCCACTTGAGGGGCAGTCTGGACTGTGGGGGGGAGAGAGAGAGATGGAGATAAGAGACGACAGCTCTTTTAAATCGGTATCTCATCTCACCTGTGTGACTGGCTCTCTCACTAATACCATCAACAACCGACCTGTCACATCTGAGAAGCAGAAGGGCTTGAGTTGAGTGAAGTACTATACATGCCCTCATGCCGTAGTTCTATCACACATCCTCAACCACCAAAACATCCTCTAGTCTATGCAGACAGACACGTTTATTCCGTATTCAGACAAACACTGAAATCTGCTCAGAATATCTGGCATGTCTCAGAACTATTGCATTTATTCAGTCTGTCTTTGCCCTCAGAAAGAATTCACACCATTACTTTCTCACATTTTGTTGTGTTACAGCCTGAATTTAAAATGGAATCAATTGAGATTTTTTGGTCACTGGCCTACTACACACAATACCCCATAATGTCAAAATGTATGAAAAAGGAAAAGCTGAAATGTCTTGAGTCAATAAGTATTCAAGCCCTTTGTTACGGCAAGCCTAAATAAGTTTGGGAGTAAAAATTTGCTTAACAAGTCACATAAGTTGTATGGACTCACTCTGTGTGCAATAATATTGTTTAACGTGATTTTTGAATGACTTCCTCATCTCTGTACACCACACAAACAGTTGAAGTCGGAAGTTTACATTCACCTTAGCCAAATACATTTAAACTCAGTTTTTCACAATTCCTGAGATTACCTTTCAGCAGGACAATAACCTAAAACACAAGGCCAAATCTACACTGGAGTTGCTTACCAAGTAGACAGTGAATTTTCCTAAGTGGCCGAGTTACAGTCTTTACTTAAATCTGCTTGAAGATCTATGGCAAGACTTGAAAATGGTTGTCTAGCAATGATCAACAACAGATTTGTCAGAGCTTGAATAATTTTTAAAAGAATAATGGGCATATATTGTACAATCCAGGTGTGCAAAGCTCTAATCGCCGCCAAAGGCAATTCTAACATGTGTTGACTCAGGTTTCTGAATGCTTATGTAAATGCGATATTTCTGTACTTCTTAATACATTTTTAAGAAATTTCCAAACATATCTAAAAACATGTTTCCACTTCGTCATTATGGGATATTGTGTGTAGATGGGTGAGAGAAAAAAACAACTGAATCCATTTTGAATTCAGGCTGTAACAAAATATGGAATAAGTCAAGGGGTATGAATACTTTCTGAAGGCGCTATAGTTTTTGCCAAGTCATTTTTGAATGATGGTAGTCAAGTTACAGTCTCTGGTTTCTCTCACACAACCAGGCGGTAATCGTCAAGTCAATGGCACATTTCATCACATATATAATGTACTTATTATGTCAGATTAATAGAAGTACAGTATGTAGCTACTAACATCTCCTTTGCGAACGTAGTCTGGGTCTTTGTAGATGTCTCTGGCCAGTCCAAAATCGCAAATCTTCACAACATTATTCTCCGACAGTAAGATGTTTCTTGCAGCCAGGTCACGATGAATACACTAACGAAAAGAAGACAAGACATCCATTTGGATTAGGATTGATATCAATGCATGACTTTACATGAACGTTTGAGTTCTGTGGAGATATCTCAAGTTAAGATTCAGCCTAATGGGATAAAGCATGGCTAGAGCCAGGACTATTTCCTGACCATGTGACCTTACAGGAAACACTCGTGGCCCTGTGCATGTCAGCTAAGACAACCATATGGAACAGTCATCAGTGATATTCTGATGTGAAGTGTTTCATATCCAGGTTAAGCCCTTCTTTCTAATGGGGATAGTTACAACAATGGGTTCACTAATGAGTCTAATCTGCTCTCCCAGAGCTTGTGACTGAGTTTTAAATGTGAATGAGTTTTAGACTGATTATAGCCAATATGCCAATAGACTCACAGCGAACAGAGCTTACTATGAATGAAAAAAGGTCAACAAAATGACTTCCCCGGCATTCGAAATACAACAGCATTTTATTCAAGTCAACTGGACAGAATAAAGCTTTATAAACTGGTATTAGCTGATTTAAAAACAGCAACTTGTGTCTCATTAGACTGTCTTTTGGAAACATATTGATTTTGATGCAGTAATTTGCCTAGAGGAAGTGCATACCTTGCGTGAAGCCAGGAACTCCATGCCTTTTGCAACTTGGAAACTGTAGCAAATCAAATCTTCCATTGTCAATACTCTCTTGTACAGATCCTCTGGCTCTGAGGGTAAAACAAAACACAAAGTGGTAATGACTACAAACAATTTTCATAAACACTATTTAGTGTGGTGTAACACATGAATTTTGCACAATACAAATGTATACATGCAGGATCATCAACTCCATATTGTTAATGTAAGCCTCCCATACAAAGAAACCTGCAACATGCCATCATCGAAACCCCCTTTGTCATGTACAGTACGGTTCATTCGTCCACCTACAGTCTCTGTCTTACTAAAAACATCCTTTAAAGACAGGAGAGGATGCCTGGTGTTATTTTAGATGTGGGGTGAGACGTGTGATATCGGTGCAGTGTGACAGCAGGAGGGGGTTTGTGGAGGAACCCAGTGGACTCCTTCCATCAGCCCACCTGAGTAAACATTTAATCACACCAGAAATAACACATCACAAAACAAAATGTCCGACACGCCAGGACCAGACAAACACTTCTGTCAGAGGCCTTTTCCTCCACTCCTCCTTCTCATCCAGGCACAGCGGGTGCCAGCCTGTGGTTCTGACCTATCGATTGTAATTATGAACAGGAGGAGGAAATGTCCCATCAGGCTCAGGAAGAAAACAATCCGGGGGAGGGCGGGGCAGAGGTGAGGGGAAGGAAGACACTGTTGGCTCGTTTAGTTTTACCTTCCTCCTCTTCCTCTGAGTCGCAGTAGCTCTTATCTTCCACAAAGCCGGAGCTGGCCGAGCTTCCGGTGCTTGCCACGCTCTCCAGGCGCCGCTTGATGAGCTCGCTGAGGTCACAGCCCGACCCCGACGTCACCAGCTTACCGTCCTGGCTCTGACGAGACACACAACAGATACAAGACGCTAAGCTTGAGTCTCTTTAGAAAGTGGCTCTGCTGACAATCTGGGGTTTTCTTATCAGGTTGAGAAATAGACTAAACGATGAAGGCTTTTGTATAGGATTTAATGAGAAAACATCATTTCTGAAAGCTTCAGTCCGTGAAGATGCTGATTCACCTTATAGACGATGAAATCCGCCCTCTTGCTTCTCAAGTAGTTTGACAAGTTTCCATATTTGCAGTACTCCACTATCATCATCAATGGACCTGAGAAGAAAGAAGCACAGAATTCAAAGAAACTGACTAACGAGTAATGATTCAGAAACAGTGACAAGAGTGTGTTGAAATCATGATGGATTTTCTCTGAGATGCCAGCAATTTATACCTTTACTTCACAAGTCATACACTGTGGCTTAACCAAGTTTAACCATAGAGTTAACCCTGTCCTCTGTCTCGCTCACCTCCAGGCTTGGTGCAGGCTCCCAGCAGGTTGACCACGTTCAGATGATGACCAATGTGGATCAGGATCTTCAGCTCGGACATCAGAGCCTTGCGCTCATTTGTCGTAGCTCCTCCTGTTACAACGCAAACACACAGACCATTTAGAGGGATGCTGGTTAAATATACATTTCCTATTGCGGGGATACTGTTTCATACAACCTCTCAAAAGCGTGGATGTATTTTGACTTGAAATTACATTTTCATTGAAGTTATTTCGCTTTGTTTAAGATGACTCCAACTGATGTACGTTCATGGACGTCTGGTAACCAAACAGTAAATTTAATAAAGAACAGATTTGACATATGTGGAGGAGATTTAAGATAGGCAGGAAATGTTTCATTTGAGAAAATATGATCATCGACATGAGAACATTCAATGTGAAAGGTTAAGACGGCATGCAAAGATAATGTCAGGAAAGGAATGAAGTCAACATGGGAATATATAGAACTTTAAACATCAACATCAGCCTTCTCTCACATTCAAACAGATTCTCGCATACAACCCAAAGCACAGCCATACATTCAGTCAAAATAAACCCTGGAGCACACATGGAGAGACAATATAACTGTTGACTGTGAACAGGGCTCCCGAGTGGCACAGCGGTCTCAGGCAATGTATCGCAGTGCAAGAGGCGTCACTACAGTCCCTGGTTCGATTCTAGGTTGTATCACATCTGGCTGTGATGGGGAGTCCCATAGGGCGACGCACAATTGGCCCAGCGTGGTCCGGGTTTGGCTGAGGTAGGCCGTCATTGTAAATAAGACTTTGTTCTTAACTAACTTGCCTAGTTAAATACAAGTTCATTTTTTTTTTTAAGATCACAGAACAGATAATGCTGTTGTTTTCCCTCAGTTGTTTATCCAGTCTACACATCATATAAGGAGGCGGATATCTGGGTCAGGCATGCTATGAGGTCAGAGGGAGGGTTATTCTTAACCAAATAAACTAAACACCATCAAAGTGACTCGTCCTTTTTGGGGTGCCATCGACGCCAAAGATTAACGGTCAACCATAAATCAACCTCTACGCTACGCTGATCTCAAAGACCGTGGAATAGCAACTAGTCAAAGGTGGGTGGCAGCCTAATGCGTCCGATGAGCCTGTATAATGTCTCTCTCTTTCATTATCTGAAAAGCTCATCTGGCCACAGGTGGTTGGAGTTAGCAATGTTAGCAAACAATATTGTCCCTAACTGATAAACAAAAGGAAAACATCGATTGAACAAAATAGTGCGAAATATTCCTGCTCTTATCCATCACTGACTCCCTGGATGTGGTTTACTCTGACAGAGATTTTGGTCGATTTTAATCATGAATCAATGACTTGAATTTAAATAATGAATGGAGAACATAGAGAGTTGAGCTGAGTTTTGGGTCTGTACTTCTGCTCTGTCTTATTGTTGGCTCCTCACAGTGGTCCCAGCATACTCTGGAAGCTGGAGCTGACTGACGCTGAGTCTCAAACCACCCGTAGGAAGGGTCAGTTTAGGGAAATGAGCTGCTTTTCACTACGTTTGACCTGGGGTTCCTGGAGCAGAGCAGGGAGCAACAGCCAGCCCGGCGAGCTTGGTTCCTCTGTGATTAATGGAAGGGGATGATTAATGCCGTGACACTGATGGAAATATCTAACAAATGGTCTGGTTTATCATGTAGCTAGATCTATCACAAAACATCATCACTGTCCATCCATGGTCCCATTACTCTACAGAGTTGGAGTTGGCCACCCCAACAGAGCCAGGAGGGAAGTTAGTTTGACCACTTCAACCCTAAGGGGATACAGCCAGTAATGTTGGGCTGAAATGTTTACTCTGCTAAGATCAGTAGGCCAAATCCCTTGGACAGTTTCTCTTGCTTCTGGAGTCTCTCTTCTTCCGCTTTTTGCTGTTTCCATTTTGATGGAATAAATATGTTCTGCCAGATTTAGAAAGATTGCGAAATGCGTCTGTAAGTTATGGTGACCATAAATCTTACGTGGGGAAGGGGGGGGCGTTGATCTCAATTTGTGTATCTAAAAAACATCAGGTCTATAAACCTTAATAAGGATTAACGTGCATATATTTTGTAGATGCATCATTTGTACCGTCCACGTTTACATTTTTCATCGCCTGAAAATCTTGGACCCAAGTGGAATGCTTTCCTGATTCCTGTCACATCTGCAGAATGTCATCCTCACCAGGGACACCAAGGCCTTCGTCTCTCTCAGACCAAACAGTCTGTTAGAAGCAGCCATCACACGCCTACAACTGGCTACACACGTGTGCCATCACAGTTCTTGAATTCATATCATGCACGAGAAACCAAAAAACCTGCTGAAATGACAGATGGCTGTTTTACATCTGTTACATTCAGAACGACGGCTGTAGTGTTTCTACCGTAGGAGCTGACCACGTGCATTGGGAGAGGAGTACCTTCATCAGTATCATCGCCACCAGGTGGGATCAAAAGGAAGTTATCTGGAAACAACCTGCATGACTTTTCAGCCTGGTTTCCCAACCAAAGTGACTCGCGAGTGCTGTTAATGAGCGTGTATTACGTTTTCAGATCAAAGTCTTGATAATAACGCCTCTACCCTATACCTTTCAGCATTTTGACAGCCACAGTCTTGCAGGTCGAGAGCTTGTCGATCCCAAAAGCAGAAGCCTCCACCACTTTCCCGAAGGCTCCATGGCCCAGAGTTTTGCCTGAGAGAGAGAGAAGAGAGAGAAGAGAGAAAGAGAGCAAGAGAGAGAGAGACCAGTGGGTTAAGTAAATCAGATTGGGTTCCCTGTCAGGGGCGATATGGGCCTGTAATTAACCTTTTACTGCAGTGTGTTAAATCAGGGGCACACAGAGTGATTCTTGGTCTACTTTGAAACAAATCTACTTTGACACAAAAGTATACACCTCACACACATGTTTATGGGCTTACAAAATAATACTCCTGTACCATGTCAGATATAGAGTTGAAATGTATTACATTTAGAGTTTCAATACAATATTACATTTTCTATACATCACAGAAGAGCGAAATATAACAAAACTGTTTGACATAGAAAGACCGGACATTCCACCCATGAGGGCAAAAGAGGGCACTTTTGGTCATTGACTGCAGGAAAGGGCTAAAACAACCTGCTGAGGTTCTGACGACTGGACCTGTGAAGCGTTCTGTCAGGGGATATATAATGTTAAGACTGCGTGACAGCGGAGGGTCACTGATGAGTAACGAAGCTACACCCTCTTCACAGGGGGGTGACACCTGTTGATGTGTCAAAAATGACATTAACCTGTTGATGTGAAGTATATGGTGAACAAATAAATTCACTTACAGTAGTTGCCCCTTCGTGGTG
This sequence comes from Oncorhynchus masou masou, assembly GCF_036934945.1. NCBI lineage: Eukaryota > Metazoa > Chordata > Actinopteri > Salmoniformes > Salmonidae > Oncorhynchus > Oncorhynchus masou. Next base: position 59,892,493 of record NC_088243.1, on the reverse strand, counting down.
CGTATTGACCTTTTGAGTTACAGCGTCGTCATGGTGAGGGACTTCGTAGACCGTACCAGTGCTGTGTGGTGTAGTAAGTTACTCACCCAGTCTGAGGCGGTCTCGGGGAAACTCCCACTTGCTGCTGTCATACTGCAGGAGTTCACATTGCTCATCCAGAGGAAACTCGTCTGGGTCGATGATGATGGATGGACCCATTTTATAGTCCACAGACTGGAAGGGAGATGAGAGGCAGAAGAAAATGGTGATGGAGCTCGTGTACAGTAGGTATGTGAAATCAAACAGGATTTGCCATTGTTCTACCATGACCGTGCCAGTGTTCTACAATGACCGTGCCATTGTTCTACCATGACCGTGCCAGTGTTCTACCATGACTGTGCCAGTGTTCTACCATGACCGTGCCATTGTTCTACCATGACCGTGCCAGTGTTCTACCATGACCGTGCCAGTGTTCTACCATGACCGTGCCAGTGTTCTACCATGACCGTGCCAGTGTTCTACCATGACCGTGCCATTGTTCTACCATGACCGTGCCATTGTTCTACCATGACCGTGCCATTGTTCTACCATGACCGTGCCAGTGTTCTACCATGACTGTGCCATTGTTCTACCATGACCGTGCCATTGTTCTACCATGACCGTGCCATTGCTATACAATGTCCGTGCCATTGCTCTACAATTTCCGTGCCATTGCTCTACAATATCCGTGCCATTGCTCTACCATGACTGTGCCATTGCTCTACTATGTCCGTGCCATTGCTCTACCATGACCGTGCCATTGCGCTACAATCTCCGTGCCATTGCTCTACCATGACCGTGCCATTGCTCTACAATCGCCGTGCCATTGCTCTACCATGACCGTGCCATTGCTCTACAATCTCCATGCCATTGCTCTACCATGACCATGCCATTGCTCTACAAATCCCGTGCCATTGCTCTACCATGACCGTGCCATTGCTCTACAATCTCTGTGCCATTGCTATACCATGACCGTGCCATTGCCATACCATGACTTTGCCATACAATGACCGTGCCTTTGGTCTACCATGACTGTCGTTGTAATGTGCCTATTTCTATTGTCTTTGGACTGTTGATGCATGTTCTCTACTTTCTTGTCATACACACAAACACGATCTCAGCACTTTTTCCAATGCCAGGAAATGTGGAAATCGCAAACGTCAAGCTAAAATTATCCCACCCAATTGAACTGCATTTTGCAAGAGACATGAGTCAGTGATCGCAGTTGACAAAATCTGTATCGTGAGACTGCACTCCACTCCTGAAGCTCACAAACAAAAACCTCAAAATAGTAGTGTGGATGTTTGAATATGTCTTGAGAAGAGCATGTTACACATTGTTAAATGGCATGATGCTATGGTTTAATTAACTAAGTAAAAAAAAATGAATGGTGAGTCAAGTCCCCAGTGCAGTATGCAAACAGTTACCACTCTCAAATGTCTTCACAGTCAAGAAGAGTGAGATAGAGAGCATAGAACTAGCTGTGATTGCAGGGAGATCTCTTGTTTACCTTCCTCAGCTTGCGGATGAAGAGGATGAGCATGAGCCAGAGGAAGGTGGCAGCAGCTCCTGTACACACCAGGACGATCACCTCAATGTTGGGCTTCCCCTCATCGCCTGGAAGGAGACCACAGGAACAATTAGTCAACTGTTGTTCACCGAGGAATTGTTTTTTAGATGATTCTTGAAATATGTATAAGAATTGATAACTGAGAACAAATATAAATGGGGATGTACACAATAGAGGAACGGTTTTGTTTGTTTAACATATTAGAGTAAGACATGGCACTGGTCTACTTATCCAGTACTTGAAAGTACATTTCTCTAAGTGAATCCAAGGAAGTGAATTACACCACTGCAATGTTGATTTTTTGAAAGTCCACTCTGGCATTTCTCTCAGTTATTCATTTTTTGCTAGATTAACTCATTTCCGCCATGTTGTGTTCACACTACAAGTGGAAACACATTCCACTGCGTATCCCTAATTTTCTCAACTATCCATGTCAACATTCACAGTCAGCCATCTCAAAACTGCCTTCCTTAATCTTTAGGAATTTTGTGAAATAGTTTTGTTTAGAGTAATGCCTAAATAAAGGTTTGGCAATGCATGAAGCAAACTGTCTAATTTTGGACATGCTCTAACGGATGATGCTGACACCGGGGTTGGACGTTGAGGAAAATGGGACATTTTTGGGGGAACAGGAATTCATGTCTGGTGCCAGGGCTAGTCGTCAGAATACAGTCGCATGACCTTGCCCCCCCCCCCCCCTCCCTCAGTCTGTGTCATCATGTTTCCAGTCCCATGGTTATTTAACGAGAAGACTTCTCCCCTTGCTGTGCCCACAGTCATTGAGAGTGGGACCTCTTAACACACTCCTTGCAGGTCATGTCCCATGGGTGGGGACCTCGTTTAGAGCTCCAAGAGCCCCAGTCATAAAAGCCAGTGGAGTAATTCACTGGACATACTTGGAAGCCTCTTGGCAGCCTCCCTCTCTAGAGAGAGTTCTCATACTGAAGTCTGGCCAGAGCCATTTGTACTGTTGACAAGAAAACATGGCCCAGTATGGCCAAAAGGTTTCCTGTGACTGTGATTGGTCATGCAGTAAGGAAGTGTTCTGGCTGTGGCTGTGCTGGTTAAACTCAGGGTTGATTGGAATCTGACGTGGTTAATGTACTGCAGTTAGATTCATTGGATATCGTTATCAGGATGACATGGGTTCTCGTCAAGCTCATTATGATGGAAATAAAGTAGTGACTCACCCACGACAGTGACCACAGCACTGGCTTTCACACTCCCCTCACCGTTGCTGGCCAGACACTCGTAGAAGCCCTCATCGTCTTTCTTCACTCTCTTGATCGTCAGCACCCCATCCTCCCTCAGGGTAATACCTGGAACAACAGCACGAAGTCAACAGCTCAGATTCTATGGAGAAAATGACTAACATGGTTGAGCAATTCAGCAATGAGGAGGCCCAGGAGATTTTCTTGATCATGTACCCGACCAGGGAAAACCCAGGGCCCCTAAATCCCGAGTCATTTCTTACCTGGACCCTCCTGTACTGGTAGGTTGTCTTTGTACCAGGTGATGTAGGGCGGCGGCACACCCAGGGCGTAGCAGGCCATAGTCAGAGTGCTGCTGCTGTTTACATCTTGATTGGTCAGGTTCTGTCTCAGCCACGGCCTCTTCCTCTCTGTTTCAATCACAAAAGCATATCTGAATTCGATCGCTCTTCTTTTCAAGATTTTCCTCAGGCAAACTCATCTCTCTACTGGGTTTCATAAACACGAGCGTGTTTATATCCAGGAGCAGGCACTTTTAAATACGATGTTACACAAACTATTATTCTTCGAGTTTGGTTATACCCATATAACGTGCAATTACTGTTCTGTTAGAGACCTCATTGAACACCCAGCAGGCAATGTTCTCTCTGTCACTTCCTCACCATGCACAGTCAGCACAGTCTTGACTATAGCTCTCTTGTTGTGGATCTTGTGCGCCCAGCACTGGTAGCCTGCTGTGTGATTCCTGGACACATTGTGCAGGCTTAGGGAGAGAGAAATAGAGTAGGGGCTGAACTGCAGGGCCGTGACGTTGTTGGTGATGGTGGAGTTCTGAGGGTCCTTCCACTGCAGGTCTGTGTACAGGTACCGAGTCCCCCTGCAGGTCAGAGTGACGTCGTCACCCTCGATGGCAGTCTGGGGCTCAATGGCCAGGTGCTGAGGGTGATCTGGCGGGGGAGAGGGGAAAAACACATCAGGTCATTAGGAGTGTTAGAGCATTTTTTTGTGTGGGGGAGGACACCCCATTTGGGGCCTAGTAAAACTACCATGCATAAGCACAGGTTAGATTATTGTACAGTATGTAAGTGGGATACAAGAGCATCTTTGTTACTGCCTGTAAACCTCTCCTCTCAGCAAGATAGTCACTGACGCTGTCCTATTCTGGGAAAGAACATCTCTGAAACATCAAGCTGCGCATCACCACACCAGGAATTTGCAGTTATTTCCTGTTTCATCACTGTTAATTGGAAGCACGTTGGCGGTGTGCGGTGAGCAGCGCTGATGTTCGGCCTACAGCAGTGCAATAGGAATCAGGCCGGGGCCGGGCCTCCGGGGAGCCAGACTGAGTTTGTTTATTCAGAACACTGGAAAGCATTCTGTGTTCCATAAGAGACGACAGCTGTTATTACAATTCTGCAGCATTCCAGTGCTCTCGATCTCCACCTCTGGAATGGTGGCACATTGCAGCACTTCCTCCAGAGACTGATTTGATTCTCATCCGGAAACTTGGAGTTTGGCATCATTAGCCGTGTCCCCAAACATAGTGTCACCACCATTCCCAATTACAATCTATCATCAATCAGTTTTCAACTTCAAAACGTCTACGGTTTCACATTTTTTCCCGCCGTAATGACTGCTTGCGTGCCCTGACAGCTGATTTCTCCTACCATTATATAACTGGACTAGATCGAATTTTCATTTCATGAACATTTGGAACTGTTCAGATGCATATAAAAAAAGATTCATGCAGCGGCAGGCTGCGAGAAGAAGAGAAATGACCCGCGGGCACTCCAGTGTACGCTCAGAGCTGTTTTTAAACTCGCAGTATTAGACTGTACCATATGGCCCAGGACATGTTTGCCTCTTCCGTTCGATCCTGAAGCCTGCCTGCTCCGGAGGAAGATGGTTTCAATTAATGCCTCCATCTGCACTCTTTATTGCACAGTACAATCAGTGCATTCTTTCGCTTGCCTCGCAATTCATTACAGTGCGTACGTGTAGTCACTGGAAGCGAGAATTCATGTATATGTTATACTGTATGCCTGGCCCGTAAAAATAAAAACCACTCAAGCATTTCTGCTTGTAATTTTTCCTTATGCTGTTCTTTCAATCAACTCCCCACGTTGTGTAACGTTAAATTGGCCCACTTACCGTCCACATAGAAGGGGGTTCTCAGTGTACGGGTGCCAAGTATGTTCTGGGCTGCGCAGGAGTAGATCCCTGTGACGTTAGCCGCTCCCACCACTAGCGTACTCACAGTCTATGGAGGAGAGTGAACAAGCCAATCATTCAATCTACAATACAGCCAGCAAATGCTGTACACTATGTGCAAAATATATGTTTATCTCGATGAGACTAACTTGTACAAATAAAAAAGTTACATGAAAAATGTTCAGGTTGGCATAAGATTCATTATACCTCAATCCATACACACTGACACAATGTCTTTTGAAATACAACAGCAGATGTTCCATCAACATCAGTGTGGCTATTTTGCCATTGGCTAGTGTGTCGAGATCTGCCTTAAGCCTAGCCTGTTTTATGCTCTCGTCACAATAATGGAAGGATACATCTGGACTTTCAAAACCCGCCACTTCTCTCCCCACAGCACAGGTCCACAGAAAGAGTGCCGGGGCCTCCATGTCATTTCCTGGGGAGCATTTACAATGCCACACTCGATTCTATCACCGTTGGAGTGGAACCCGTTTAATGGCTTAAGTAGACACAACAATAAGTACGATTTGGGCAAGGGGCCAGATTGCGTAGGGTTCTGTTTTGTGTTCAGAACGACATCTGTTTTCAGAGCAGCTACATCAAAGGTGCTGAATGCTGTGGCTGTATTGTCTGGGTGGTGTTAACTTCCTGGGTTTCTAGTGCCATTGTGCTCTGCCCCTCAGAAATAGAGCTTTAGCCATGAGACTGGACTGTGTCGGACACATTTTCACTGTTTAATATGGTTTCAATGTTTCAGCTCATATTGTGAGCAGGGTTGAGGGAGTAACACATTACACAAAAACGGTAACTGTAATCCGTTACAATAGCAGCAAAAATATTGTAATCAGATTACCGATACTTTTGAAAAACTAGATGATTACTCTGAGGATTACTTTTAAATTCAGAAAGGATGTTTGCGGGGGAAAAAAGTTGACACTTCTCTGTTAATGACATTCAAATCAGCATTGAAAACAGTATAAGTTTGTTCCACCTGAGCGAGTCTGACCACAAGTCAGAGACCACTATAATGAAACACCAACATTAATGTGTTTGATGGATCATGGGAAAAGAGAAGGAATAGGCTTTTGTAGGCTACAGTCCAAGCTGTCTTCCAATGGTGCGACTGCTGTCGGCATCCAAAGATTATCCAATTTGAATAAACACTTGGAGGTCAGGATGACAGTGGTGGTGTAGTCTACGGCGATACGGATATCACTTATTATTGATATCTACATAGCGCATTGATGTGAATCACACTGCTGCTCTCTCATTTAGCTATTTTCACTTTACGGATTGTGGTTGTTGTGGATGGCTGTTGACAAATCTAAATGTGTATTTGAACCCAATAATGGTTAGATTCAAGAAGGTTAAGCTGCCTATCAATCATTGTTTTTGAAACCAGTGGACAGCCAGTGAAAAATGCGCTCTTGCAACAGCTGCACAGTGCGGATCCAAGCTTATGGAATAAAAGTGGGGCTTTTACTGCTCAATCTAATTCATGCTGGTAAAAAAAAATCCATAGGCCTAATGCACACATGCTCAAACTTGCACACTTTTGATAGACTTAAGGGGGCAATCTGTAGTTGCTAAATCTATTTTTGGACTTGAATTAATGAGCCCAATCAGTCCTCCATGACAACAAAATCATAAACAATAGAGTAGGGCTGGTTAATACTGTATGTCCTCAGTTTTGGGGTCATGCTCAGGTAAAACAAATTGGCTAATCTATACTTCCATAAGTCCTATTCTTGAAGATCAAGGGGTATAACATTTATTAAAATGGCTAGAATTCTGATAGACTTTGGTTTTTAATGTAAAGATATAATTTAATCGTACTATTATATGTAGTAGAAAGCAATGGGTTAGAAGAAGCCAACATAACCAACCCATAAAGTAAACTTTAACGTTCAAATATGGCCAGCTACATAAACCTTAACATTGACTTATCCTTCAACAGATGTCGTTCAATTGGTAATATACATTTTTGTCTTCTTCTAATACATCTTAAGGGGAAAGTAATCTAAAAGTAAGAGAATGTAATCAGATTACGTTACTGAGTTTGGGTAATCCAAAAGTTACGTTACTGATTACAATTTTGGACAAGTAACTTGTAACTAACAGATTACACTTAGAAAGTAACCTACCAAACCCTGAGTGTGCGCTGTGTAAACATGTTTGGATGGAAAAGCTAGCTAAAAGTTGTGTTAAGTTGTCTACCTCGAGTTGTTATGACATTGGTCAGACCACTGACGGAGTAGTTACATGGTGTTGTGTTACGGTCATTACTCATGATGATGTAACATGAGCTGGAAAACAGTCGTTTCAACAAGTGCGCTCTGTCCCGAAGTGGTGACTTGACCAGAAGCATTATGACCCCAGGGAGGGCCCATGCCTCTCTCCCCCCGTCCCCTGGTGCTGTGACCCAGCCCAGTCGGTCCCCCTCTCCACCAGGAGCCCCTCTGAGGCTGGCCATGCAAACCTGATTAACACTCTATTCTCATTCACGGAGAACAGTGATTTATGTGGGGTGACAGAAAATAATTATCTCCCAACAAACCGGTGCTTGTTATCAATGACCCTTAGTCCTCACCCCTATAAAACACTGGTGTTTGGGCCACAAGCGCTTGTAAATAAGGAGTGCCTCCCTATTTATGTCCATCAGAGATTGGTAGTGTTGGAAGTGAATGAAGCCTAAGCCCTCTATTACTAGGTGTGTACTGTATTGAATTGGGAGCACAAGCAGTGTGCGGGCCCTCCTGTTCTTTACAGTATATATACCATTAGCATGATTCCTGTTCTTTACAGTATATATACCATTAGCATGATTCCTGTTCTTTACAGTATATATACCATTAGCATGATTCCTGTTCTTTACAGTATATATACCATTAGCATGATTCCTGTTCTTTACAGTATATATACCATTAGCATGATTCCTGTTCTTTACAGTATATATACCATTAGCATGATTCCTGTTCTTTACAGTATATATACCATTAGCATGATTCCTGTTCTTTACAGTATGTATACCATTAACACAATTCCTGTTCTTTACAGTATATATACCATTAGCATAATTCCTGTTCTTTACAGTATGTATACCATTAGCATGATTCCTGTTCTTTACAGTATGTACAGTATACCATTAGCATGGTTCCCATTCTTTACAGTATGTATACCATTAGCACAATTCCTGTTCTTTACAGTACGTATACCATTAGCAAGATTCCTGTTATTACAGTATGTATACCATTAGCGTGATTCCTGTTATTACAGTATGTATACCATTAGCGTGATTCCTGTTATTACAGTACGTATACCATTAGCATGATTCCCGTTCTTTACAATATGTATACCATTAACATGATTCGAAATCCCTTCAACCGTCCATCATCAGAGGGAGGAAACACCTTCATAAATCTCCTATAGGGGAAAGCTGGAGAAATACCATTTCATAAAGTTTACCACACCAGCATATGTGTTTGGGTAATGACTTATTATAACCAGTATTTTCTTCGGTGGTAGGTTTGCTTGTGCTGTTGAAATGCTTATATGCTGGCTAGATTTATGTCCCAATTTGACATAGTGTGTTGGAACGGCTGTCTTTCAACTAATCCTATAGGTGGGCTTTTGGGGGAAACAGTTGAGGCCTGCACTTAATTACGTTTGGAGTGAATGGTTTTGGTAACAAGCTCCTCTAGGACATGTGCTGTAATGTCTATAGTCTCCATGTTCAGTATGCTTTGGGAACGCATGCCAAGACGTGGTCCATTTTTTGTGAGAGGAAGTGATCGAGTGTTTAGTAAACTGCAGGGCAAATTGCAGAAACTTCTATTGGAGATTTAGGAACTAATAGTTGTGTGGTTATATGGTCAAGGTGTCCCAGGTGAACACTTTTAAGATTGTAATTATTTGCATACCTCTTGTGGATCCCCTAACCATTACATTCAGCTATGGTGTAAGAACACAGATATGACGAAAACAATGAAAATAACCAATTATTTCAATTTCCAAACTTTGTTTTAGTAGTTCCAGCGATTACGGCTGATCTCTTCAAAAGGTCAGTGGAGTTTGGAGGGAACCTATAAAAGTCCCTTCTCCGCTGTCTGCACACGCATGGCTTGAGCCGTATGGTTGTATTGGTCTGTTTTACGCGGAGCTCCACAGCCCTCCGTGTTCCAACAGACAAAGATCCCCTGATGTCAGAATAAACAGTGCTCTCTGGCAGACCAGGCAGCTGCATCATTTACAGGCATAGCTGCTTTAGATCCAAAATCTGCGTTTTGTTCGGAGGGTGTTTTTCACTCCAGCAGGGTGAAATGAACTGTGTCTTTCAGTTAATGGGGCAGACGGACGAACGATTCAGTAGAGCAGCCCTGAAAAGAGCCAAAATGCTTTTTCTTCATGGCAGTTCTGGCGCTCGACTTGCGTTGACCTTAATTGAAGGCTAAGGGGCTTCTTTTAATAAAAAGCAAATCATGTCAGATATGATGGTCTGTTTGTTGCAGACAGCATATAAGAAATGACGGATAAGTTGATTTAGTGGCAGTTACTGCAGCTTAAACAATAATGTGGGTTTCGGTGTCATAAATATGCCTACTGGTATACACTTAATGTATTTTACTATATATAGCTTTTTCTCTGTACATGTTGAATATTACAATGTATAAATAAACAGTATTGACAATGTACTGTACAGACTGTACTGTACTATAATTTCATTATACATATTGATGTTCCTTCCATAAATGTTGGTCACAGTTACATAAGTCTAAAGTGATGCAGATAGAATGAATCATTCTAGAACATTTTAGAACTGCCAATATGAGGATGGGGATTGCCTCGATTTATTGTTTTCAGATGTTGCCATCTCAAAGAGAACGGTCATGGAGATTTCCACGTCAGTGTTAGTCTCTCCGAACCCTCTCTATAGCCATTTACTCTAAATCCCTTTCTTACACAGGACATCTCAAAGTAATTGTTGTATATGCTTATTCCATGTGTAATTCTGTGTTGTTGTTTGTGTCACACTGCTTTGCTTTATCTTGGCCAGGTCACAGTTGTAAATAAGAACTTGTTCTCAACTAGCTTACCTAGTTAAATAAAGGTGAAATATTATTATATATATTTTGTTTTAAATTTGCACAACTATTTTGTCATTGACATTGACATTTCTGTTCAGATTACAGTATATTTATCAAACCAGGCTCATATATGAAAAGTACACCCCCATGAAATATTGTTCTATGTTGTACAATGTTAAGCAGTTCCAGGTTACAAATCTAATGAGATCAAACCCATATTATATACATACCTTGTTCTTTCCTTTCACCAGTTCAGTTTGGTTGTTTATGCTCTCAATCCAGTTGTGTGAGTAGTTCCCTTTATCGTCCATTTGAACTGGGATTGGCTCAGTGTAAAGGGTGCACCTACAGGACAGAGGAAATCAGTGATTACTCAACGAGACGAAACGGCTGCAGGTTACCTAAAATATGAACTCAGTTTTGTAAATTAGTACAGAATATTGGACAGGAGACTGTTAGAGCTAATTAGTTAATTAGTGGGAACCGGAAATGATACTATGGACCATCGATTGATAATATGGACCAGCGATAGCTGTCCAAACGGTTTGACAATGTGTCACTTTGAAACGGCAGGAATTAAACCCTAAGAAGCTCTGACTAACACCATAGCTTTTGTATGGCCTTTTAGGGTGCAGTGAGCTACAGCCCAGTTAAACTAGACTGCCTGCTGAGGGGGACAATCAGGCTGATAAGGAGCGAGGCGGTCAGGATGAAACTGCAGTGTGACAGGAAGCCCCATGCTATGCTTTTTATTTATCCCTTATTTTACCAGGTAAATTGACTGAGAACACATTCTCATTTACAGCAACTACCTGGGGAATAGTTACAGTGGAGCGGAGGGGGAATAAATTAGATATCTGGAAGCTGGGGATGATTAGTTGGCCATGATGGTATGAGGGCCAGATTGGGAATTAGCCAGGAATAACACCCCTACAATAAGTGCCATGGGATCTTTCGTGACCACACAGAGAGTTAGGACACCCGTTTAACATCGCATCCAAAAGATGGCATCCTACCCAGGGCAATGTCCCCAATCACTACCCTGGGGCATTGGGATATTATATATTTTTTTAGACCAGAGGAAAGAATGCCTCCTACTGGCCATTCAACACAACTCCCAGCAGCATCTGGTCTCCCATCCAGGGACTGACCAGGACCAACCCTGCTTTCACCTCGACTAACCTGTACCCCCACACATTGACTCGGTACCGGTACACCCTGTATAGAGCCTTGTTATTGTTTTGTACTTTTCTTGTGTTACTTTTTTATTTAATTTTTTAAACTTTACTTTATTTAGTAAATATTTTCTTAACTCTATTTCTTGAACTGCATTGTTGGTTAGGGGCGTTTAAGCAAGCATTTCACGGTAAGTTCTACACCTGTTGTATTCAGCGCATGTGACAAATAACATTTGATTTGATTAGCTTCAGAGGCAATTCAGCAGTGAGATGCAGGGTGGTATGCTGCTGGCTATGCGTCACCTCGAACAGGAAACCCCCCCCCCCACTCTCTGGCCAGAGGAGATAAGCCTGTTCCCCAAACCTTATTGGGTCAACAAGGGACAGCTGATACCATCTTACCCTGCTGCTGATAAAGAAACCCACCCCCCTTCATCTCTCCCCATCTCCCAATCACTCTTTCTTTAACTCCCAAATGATATCTGAGACGTTACGCTTCCACAACCACAAGGGGACTGTGATATGTGATTTATACGAGGTCCCATCCTGAACTGATAAGTGGTCAATTTGCAGTGACAGGTTCTTGAAGTGGGTCTGAACTGTATAAAACAAACAGTTGGCTCAATCTGCCTCCAATCAGGCCGTGGCTGGCCTGGGCTGTTTCTCTGTCTGAAGCCACTCCCTCATTAGCTGTTGAAAAAACAAGCCCTTTTCAGCGTCAAACGTTTATGAGCCACTGTTTCCATTGCCAGAGTTGATTATCTGTAGGGCTGCAGAAACGGGGCACTTTGACACAGCTTGACCCTCCGCCATTATTTCTGTCACAAATTTGGCATACCAAGAGAGGGTTTTTTAACCAATAATTATGGATAATTAACAGAAGCACTTGTCAAGTTAAAGCGCATGAAGTGTAACATAATTCAGACCCTCTGTTGTGAGGCCGTACAGAGACGTGTTTTTCTAGCGGTGTTGGGTCCTGATAATCCCGCAGTAATGGCCCATTGTTTGCCTGATTTTACGCCTCAGAAAGGACCCCTGCTGTCACTGACTGTGTTCTGGCTGCTCTGGCTTTCAGGGAATGTTCATGTTGTTAAAGGTTCACTAGCAGGTCGACATACACGCCCACGTCACTCATACCACACGCTCTGTCCCGTTCAGCTCTATAAAAGCTTGGGGAGTCTGAGACTAATATATCCTCTCTCCCCGCCCACAGAGCCAACGGCCACAAATGAGTGGGGAATTCTCCGGGGCTGCATTTCTTTGATAAATGACTGTATTTTGGGCCAGAGACAATTAAAAGGATGCAGGCATGTTTATGGAGAAGGAGCCCCGGGCTTGCCCGGTGGTTCTGGACTCCAGACTCACACAGATGATCTGGTTTTGTGTCTGTCTTTATATGTGTGTCTGTCTTTGTATGCGTGCCTGTCCTTGTATGTGCGTCTGTCCTTGTATGTGCGTCTGTCTGTCTGTTTGACTTTGTATGTGTGTCTGTCTTTGTATGTGCGTCTGTTTGTCTGTTTGTCTTTGTACAGTGGGGCAAAAAAGTATTTAGTCAGCCACCAATTGTGCAAGTTGTTCCACTTAAAAAGATGAGAGAGGCCTGTAGTTTTCATCATAGGTAGACTTTAACTATGACAGACAAAATTAGAAAAGAAAATCCAGAAAATCACATTGTAGGATTTTTAATTAATTTATTTGCAAATGATGGTGGAAAATAAGTATTTGGTCAATAACAAAAGTTTATCTCAATACTTTGTTATATACCCTTTGTTGGCAATGACAGAGGTCAAACATTTTATGTAAGTCTTCACAAGGTTTTCACACACTGTTGCTGGTATTTTGGCCCATTCCTCCATGCAGATCTCCTCTAGAGCAGTGATGTTTCGGGGCTGTTGATGGACAACACGGACTTTCAACTTCCTCCAAAGATTTTCTATGGGGTTGAGATCTGGAGACTGGCTAGGCCACTCCAGGACCTTGAAATGCTTCTTACGAAGCCACTCCTTCATTGCCCGGGCGGTGTGTTTGAGATCATTGTCAGGCTGAAAGACCCAGCCACGTTTCAAATCAAATCAAATCAATGCCCTTGCTGATGGAAGTAGGTTTTCACTCAAAATCTCACGATACATGGCCCATTCATTCTTTCCTTTACACGGATCAGTCGTCCTGGTACCTTTGCAGAAAAACAGCCCCAAAGCATGATGTTTCCACCCCCATGCTTCACAGTAGGTATGGTGTTCTTTGGATGCAACTCAGCATTCTTTGTCCTCCAAACACGACGAGTTGAGTTTTTACCAAAAGGTTCTATTTTGGTTTCATCTGACCATATAACATTCTCTCAATCTTCTTCTGGATCATCCAAATGCTCTGTTTGCTTTGTTACTTTGGTCCCAGCTCTCTGCAGGTCATTCACTAGGTCCCCCCGTGTGGTTCTGTGATTTTTGCTCATCGTTCTTGAGATCTTGCGTGGAGCCCCAGATCGAGGGAGATTATCAGTGGTCTTGTATGTCTTCCATTTCCTAATAATTGCTCCCACAGTTGATTTCTTCAAACCAAGCTGCTTACCTATTGCAGATTCAGTCTTCCCAGCCTGGTGCAGGTCTACAATTTTGTTTCTGGTGTCCTTTGACAGCTGTTTGGTCTTGGCCATAGTGGAGTTTGGAGTGTGACTGTTTGAGGTTGTGGACAGGTGTCTTTTATACTGATAACAAGTTCAAACAGGTGCCATTAATACAGGTAACGAGTGGAGGACAGAGGAGCCTCTTAAAGAAGAAGTTACAGGTCTGTGACAGCCAGAAATCTTGCTTGTTTGTAGGTGACCAAATACTTATTTTCCACCATAATTTTCAAATAAAGTTATTAAAAATCCTACAATGTGATTTTCTGGATTTTTTTCTTCATTTTGTCTGTCATAGTTGAAGTCTACCTATGATGAAAATTACAGGCCTCTCTCATCTTTTTAAGTGGGAGAACTTGCACAATTGGTGTCTGACTAAATACTTTTTTTGCCCCACTGTCTGTCTGTCTGTCTGTCTGTCTGTCTGTCTGTCTGTCTGTCTGTCTTTGTATATCTGTCTTTGTATGTGTGTCTTTGTGTGTGTGTGTGTGTGTGTATCTGTCTGTCTGTCTGTACGATCCAGTTCCAATACTGTGACAGCTGAGCTCAGCGTCCAACAAACCTAAACACTCATCCAAAACATAACCAGGAGATGCACTGGCTAAGACAAAGCTGGTCTGCTTTACCAATCACGTCTATTCATACTGGCCCGAGAGCGGACAATAAAATTCAAGGCAGTGTGGACAAGGCAGTATTTCACCATAACTACAGAAATAACTAGAAATGCACAGTGACCCTTGGATGAGAAAACACACAACACTCCCTGTGACCTATCTCTGTTCTCTGCATGAAACTGGCCGCTTCTGTCATTCGAAACTGTAGTCAGATGGTCTTGGTGACTAAGTATCCTTTTGATCCACGGGTTGTTTGAGGAAAAAATATAGGACTTTCATCTCAGTTCTGGGTTTATTGCTTTGGATCTTGGAAGTTGTGCCTTGTGATTGTGCAAAGCCTTGACACTATCTTCCCAGGTCTGTGGTATTCTTATGGTTTACAGAAAAACAATGAAAGTACATTACCAATGAAGGACCATTGTGAAAGTGAAAAACAAGAAGTGAAGAATGCAGAATTGTGTTACTGGAAGCGTTAAGGTTAAAAGGCACTGATGCAGTAGGAGAATTCAAAGAAAATGGTCTTCACAGTTTAGTTAATGATTTAGTCCCCCCCCCCCACCCCCGGATAAACAGGCCAGGATGGTGTGTTGGTGACTCACTCTTTGTCGGTGGGGTCAGGGTGGCATGGTTGCCAGAGCCACGTGATGTCGGGCATGGGCACTCCAAAGGCGGTGCAGGTTAGCTGGTGCTGCTTGCCGAACATGTATGGTTGGACGTCTACCGAGGCCACCTCCTCTTCTGAGATCATAGGCCTCACTGAGACACAGACAAAGAGATCAGACACTGTTGCATTACCCGTTACACTCTACCTGGCTGTTGGAGGTCATAATGTCTTTATAAAGATAGAGGTCCATCATCATGATGAATAACCATGAAAAAGGTGCCATCGACATCCAGTTGTCATCTAACCTCAGAGAGTGGGCTTTGAAGTGCTTGAAAATGGCTGAGTGATTGCATAGCCCTGATACCCTGTGGTTGTCCATCACATCAGGGTGTCACAGTGTCTCAGAGCCTGACCTCCACCCTGCTGCCTCTGGGACAGATGTGCCCCTATGCCCAGGCCCCAGGTCAGTGGATCAGCAGTGTGGGAGAACACAGCAGTAATCAACACCAGACTGACTGGCGGACGGACACAGACAGACTGGATGCCACCTCCAGGAAAATGTTCACATCAGTTAATCATTGTCAACCAGTCAGTGTGTGTGTGTGTGTGTGTGTGTGTTTTTGTTTTGTTTGTATGCCTGCATGCATTGGTGAGGCTGAGGCTGAAGTCGTAACATGGTTTCTCTCAGCTATGTCCTCAGTTCAAGCCCTGGCTGCTGAATATTTGAGATCTGAAGCACTGAACTTCAAACGCTTGATGAACGATGTTTAAAATTGTTGCCTAACTGTTCCCAGGAATCTCTCTTGATTTCTCCTTCCATTGTTTTTGTCTGTGAGAGTGGGTCATTTTTTTGCCATTCCAAACCCTTGAGCAATCGGGACAGCAAGTGTCCATAGATAACATTTATATGAGGGAGAGAGGGGGCTGATCTTTCCACTTTGGCATGGAAGGGGATTCCTGGGTAATGTGCAGGGAATGGGATGGAAATACTTTGTTATGCATTCTTTTGCCCCCCGTCGCCAGCTTGGAGTAGTATCTGAGTGGCACACGTGCTTCTCAACAGAGTTCTTAAGGGCAGGCAGATTGCACTCCCCGACTCTCCATCCAACACACGATCAAAGCTCAAGATCATAACACCGACCACTTCTACAACTGCTGGTGTTGACAACCATCAGTATTTACATGGCAATCATTACAATATATTTGCTTGAACAGTCTTTGCTAAAGCATATAAAGTACACAAATAGCCCTATATAATGTACAGAACACGGTTGTTTACACAAGTGGTGCTGGGCCAGATGGCCTACATACACATCGAGAGGATGTAAACAAATGATTGCCCAAGATGACGCTTACAATGAAGTTATGTCCATCCCTGCCTTAGCTCAGTGAGACCTTGCCTTCACGCAGTACCAGTTCCGAACACACTGACCCACCGTAGATGGTGACCTTGGCAGAGGCGTGCTTCTTGTTCCCCATCTCAGCGTTCCCTATCTCAGCCGTGCACCTGCACGTGAGGAGCTAGAGAGGCTGGGTTCCTGTCATACTGCAGGCCAGGACCAACTGGGGGCTTAAACCCAATGTGCCGAGGCTGGTCGAAATGCAGAACTCCAGGCCATTGCTTCATTTCCTCAGGATGGCCAGTCATTTGGAGGGACAAGGAATGGGGTATAGGATGGGATAGAACGGCGATTTAAAAGGAGCTTTACCTCGGACTACCAGAGTGTAGCTGAGATTCCTGTAGAGGCCTCTCTCCTTGTTGCCCAGGGCGATGGTGAAGACCCCAGCATCCTTCTGCTTCACGTCCTTGATGAGTAGGTTGTAGCCTGAAGACTCATAACAAGTAGAGTTCTCGTTGATGGGGACGCCATCCTTATACCTGGGAACGAGATACACCAACATTTGGAAAGTTGTGATGATAATTAGTGAGCAACTCTATATCCCAAATCAAATACTCACATGCTTCAGTTTTGTGCACATAGTCACAACAGAGCTATTATATTCATCAGGAGTTGACAATACACGCAGTGAAAAGTCCCAGCAGCTGAACTCAGTCTTACCATGCGATGGTGTCGGTTGGTGGCAGTGCATTGACCTTGGGTTCAAACATCAGCTTGTTTCTACCCTCTGTGTAGACTACTCTCCTGGCCCATTCATTCTTATAGGACACATTCAGGTATGGATGTTCTGAAATCACACGGGAGAAGACCAATGATGAAAGCATTAAAACGACTGTCGAAAAACAACAGTATAAATGTACTATCAATGAGGTCACACAATGAATGGCCAAGATTACCCTTACAATGGAGTTATGTCTGTCTCTGCCTTAGCTCAGTGAGACCTTGCCTTCTCGCAGTACCAGTTCCTAAAACACTGACCCACCGTAGATGGTGACCTTGGCTGAGGCGTGCTTCTTTTTCCCCATCTCAGCGTTCCCTATCTCCGCCGTGCACCTGTACATGCCCCTGTCGTCCATGGTGATGTTGGACAAGGTGATGGCTTTGTACATCCTGGTGATCAAAGCCGGATTCTCTCTGATCTTATTGACGGTGGGGTTCCGATTGACCTGGGCATTCATCGCAAAGGCATTCATCAACAACCCTGAAA
The DNA here is from genome assembly GCF_036934945.1 of Oncorhynchus masou masou. Lineage (NCBI taxonomy): Eukaryota > Metazoa > Chordata > Actinopteri > Salmoniformes > Salmonidae > Oncorhynchus > Oncorhynchus masou. Next base: position 59,874,776 of record NC_088243.1, on the reverse strand, counting down.
CATTGACCAGTAATTGACCAATCTTAAAAGATGTTGAATGACGAAGAACTTACCATCCTCTTTGGGTACTCCCATTGGAAGTTGATCCTTCCGTTGAAGGTGGTCTCTGCAGAGCAGTTGAGGACCAGAGTATCTCCCACTAACAGCTTGATACGTTCAGGGTTGATCTTTACGTTCCTCAGGAAGTTAGCTATGCAAGCAGAGTTAGAAGGGAAGACACAGTGAAAATGAATCAACATCCTCAGTATTTCCTCTGTCTCTCGTATCCCTTTCCTGCAGTCACATGACCGAGTGGCTTCATGGGTGGAATGTTACTACTATTTTTCATAATTAATAAACATTGTTTAACTTCTTCGATAGAGGGGGCGCTCTTTTAATTTTTGGATAAAAAATGTTCCTGTTTTAAACAAGATATTTTGTCACAAAAAGATGCTCGACTATGCATATAATTGACAGATTTGGAAAGAAAACACTCTGACGTTTCCAAAACTGCAAAGATATTATCTGTGAGTGCCACAGAACTTATGCTACAGGCGAAACCAAGTCCTCACAAGTCCTCAACTGGCAGCTTCATTAAATAGTACCCGCAAAACACCAGTCTCAAAGTCAACAGCGAAGAGGCGACTCTGGGATACTTGCCTTCTAGGCAGAGATGCAAAGAAAAATACATATCACAGACTGGCCAATAAAAATAAAAGATTAAGATGGGCAAAAGAACACAGACACTGGACAGAGGAAGATTGCAAAAAAGTGTTATCGACAGACAAATCTAAGTTTGAGGTGTTCAGATCACAAAGAAGAACATTCGTGAGACGCAGAAAAAATGAAAAGATGCTGGAGGAGTGCTTGACGCCATCTGTCAAGCATGGTGGAGGCAATGTGATGGTCTGGGGGTGCTTTGGTGGTGGTAAAGAGGGAGATTTGTACAGGGTAAAAGGGATATTGAAGATGGAAGGCTATCACTCCATTTTGCAATGCCATGCCATACCCTGTGGACGGCGCTTAATTGGAGCCAATTTCCTCCTACAACAGGACAATGACCCAAAGCACAGCTCCAAACTATGCAATAACTATTTATGGAAGAAGCAGTCAGCTGCTATTCTGTCTATAATGGAGTGGCCAGCACAGTCACCAGTTCTCACCCCTATTGAGCTGTTGTAGGAGCAGTTTGACCGTATGGTACGTAAGAAGTGCCCATCAAGCCAATCCAACTTGTGGGAGGTGCTTCAGGAAGCTTCCCTCCACATATTGACAACTAGAATGCCAAAGGTAAGCAAAGCTGTAATTGCTGCAAATTGAGGATACTTTGATGAAAGCAAAGTTTGAAGGATACAATTATTATTTCAATTAAAAATAATTATTTCTAACCTATATTTCCTATTCATTTTGCAACTCAAAAAACAAGGACATTTCTACGTGACCCCAAACTTTTGAACGGTAGTGTATATCAAGTGTAATATTGGGATGCTATTTTTATTTCAACTCTATATCTGACATGGTACAGGAGTATTATTTTGTAAGCCCATAAACATGTGTGTGAGGTGTATACTTTTGTGTCAAAGTAGATTTGTTTTAGACTACCGAGAAACACTCTTTGTAACCCTGATTTAGCTCACCTCAATACAAGGTTAAAAGCTCAATTAGAAAAGGAGAAGTTACTCACTTTGCCTCAGAGGGATGTACTGCGACTGGACCTGTTGGCCGTCGACGCTGGTAACACAGGTCAGGAGACGAAAGGATACGTAGGGACCATATGGGATCACGAAGCCTATCTTGGGGTCCCATTCCTTCCGTTGTTCCATCTCCTCTGATAAGGGTGGCAGCTGAAAGAAGAGACAGGTAGCAAAGTGTTTGTCAAAGGGCTTATATGTTTAGTCACACTTCTAGCTCTGCAGTCTTTAAAAAGCACTCAGCCAGTCAGACTAAAATACGATGTGGGCAACTGGCTTTGACATGAAACTCCACACTCCAATGAGCTCAGTTGGAGATGACAGCCCATTAGAACCAACTTCTAATTCATTTTCATGGTTTTATGGAGTGTAACTATCGCAATTATCCACACAGCGATGCACGGAGCACTGTTGACTTTGAACAAGGGATGAAATGGATTGACGTGGCCAAGGCCTACCACTGCAGTTGTTTGTTCTCCAGCCAAGTGTTATGCTGCTGGGAGAGGAGCGAGAGGGGAAGGAAGGAAGTAGTGAGGAAGGAAGGAGAAATGCCAAAGATCTTCCAGTAGCAGAGAGGTCACACAGCCCACTAACTTTGGCATCCGAATAAGACGTATGAGGTCTGGCATCTTGTCAACATGTAGCAGAAGACGCACTCTGTTCATTGATGCACATCATTTGGTCACTGTGACCCAGTACCCTACACCCAGCTCCTTCGAGAGAGATATCCTCCTATAGTTTTATTAAAAACCACTTAACCTTCCTCAGGAGCATCATCGGCCTATTGTTGTTGTTTTTCTCCACAATATCATGTTATCCAACTTCTATCCAATTGCGATCCAGCGCCTTAGACCACTGCGCCACTTGGGAGGCCCCGGCCTGTTGTTTTTGACTGGATACAGTGCCTTTCAAAAGTATTAATTCCCCTTGGCGTTTTTCCTATTTTGTTGCATTTCAACCTGTAATTTAAGTAGATTTTTTATTTGGATTTCATGTAATGGACATACACAAAATAGTTCAAATTGGTGAAGTGAAATTAAAAAAATAACTTGTTACATGTTTTTAAATTAAATTAAAAACTGAAAAGTGGTGCATGCGTATGTATTCACCCCTTTGCTATGAAGCCCCTAAATAAGATCTGGTGCAACCAATTACGTTCAGTCACATAATTAGTCACATAATTAGTTAAAATCCCCCAGTGAGCAATCTAAGTGTCACATGATCGGTCACATGATCTGTAACATGATCTCAGTATATATACACACACCTGTTCTGAAAGGCACCAGAGTCTGCAATACCACTAAGCAAGGGGCACCACCATGCAAGCGGAACCATGAAGACCAAAGAGCTCTCCAAACAGGTCAGGGACAAAGATGTGGAGAAGTATAGATCAGAGTTGGGTTATAAAAAAATATCCAAAACGTTGAACATCCCACAGAGGGTCGCCCACCAAAACCCATGGACCAGGCAAGGAGGGCATTAATCAGAGAGGCAACAAAGAGACCAAAGATAACCCTGAAGGAGCTGCAAAGCTCCACAGAGGAGATTAGAGTATCTGTCCATAGGACCACTTTAAGCCATACATTCCACAGAGCTGGGCTTTACAGAAGGGGGCCAGAAAAAAAGCCAATGCTTAAAGAAGAAAATAAGCAAACACATTTGGTGTTTGCCAAAAGGCACATGGGAAACTCCCCAAACATATGGAAGAAGGTACTCTGGTCAGAGGAGACTAGAATTGAGTTTTGGGCCATCAAGGAAAACGCCATGTCCGGCACAAACCCAACAACTCTCATCACCCCGAGAACACCATGTTTTTCATCGGCAGGGACTGGGAAACTGGTCAGAATTGAAGGAATGTTGGACGGCGCTAAATACAGGGAAATTCGTGAGGGAAACTTGTTTCTGTCTTCCAGAGATTTGAGACTGGGACGGAGGTTCACCTTCCAGCAGGACAATGGCCCTAAGCATACTGCTAAAGCAACAGTCGAGTGGTGTAAGGGGAAACATTTAAATGTCTTGGAATGGCCTAGTCAAAGACCAGACCTCAATCCAATTGAGAATCTGTGGTATGACTTAAAATTGCTGTCCATCAGCGGAACCCATCCAACTTGAAGGAGCTGGAACAGTTTTGCCTTGAAGAACGGGCAAAAATCCCAGTGGCTTGATGTGCCAAGCTTATAGAGACATACCCCAATAGACTTGCAGCCCTAATTTCTGCAAAAGGTGGCTCTACAAAGTATTGACTTTGGGGGGGGTGAATAGTTATGCACGTTCAAGTTATCCGTTTTTTGTGATATTTCTTGTTTGTTTCACAATAAAAAATATTTTGCATCTTTCAAGTGGTAGGCATGTTTTGTAAATAAAATTATACACACCCCCAAAAATACATTTGAATTCCAGGTTGTAAGGCAACAAAATAGGAAAAATGCCAAGGGGGTGAATATTTTCGCAAGCCACTGTTTGTATTGCTTTTTAGACCAGCATTTCCTGGACAAGATGTTTATAACAGGAGGTCTTCTATACTTAGATAGAGATTGTATTCTGCAGAAAAAATATATTGGAGGACCTTCCTGTTCTTAGCAGGAAGCAGACAGGATGACTCCCTCTCCTGCCCCTGAGCTTCCCCACTCGGTGGCCACTATCTGTTCCCGAATGCTTGAGTGGCTTACCGTTTGATGGGTGTGAGAACTCAAAAGATGCCCATAGTGCAGAGCGCCTGTGTTTATCATGTCTCTTTGCGATCTTGACTTTAGTGACGTCAATGGCAGACTTCTCTTTCAGAAAAAGGTACACTCTGGTAAAGTAATCAGTCTGATGCCCATACTGTCTCATAGCGTGTACAACTGGTCAACATTGGTTAGTATCATAATAAATGCTAACATTTGCTCTCTTGTGAAAGAGCATGTGAATGAAGAATGTGAATACAGAAACTAACAGTCATAAAAAGTCTTACCCCTTCAAGAGTGACAATCTGGTCAGGAGAAGTTGTTCTACAGGGAATCACTATGGTGGCCTCATGTCTGTATGTAAACAAGGTGTATGGAATGGGGAAATGGTGCTCCACAAACGGATGCTGGTGATCTGTAGAAGAAATGAAAGAGAATATCAATATTTACTCTATGAATTTAATTAATTTAATTAGCTGTATTTTATTAAAAGTAGGGGTGAGCCTCCCGAGTGGTGCAGCTGTCTAAGGCACTGCAACGCAGTGCTTGAGGCATCACGACAGACCCGGATTCAATCCCAGGCTGTCTCACAGCTGGACGTGACTGGGAGACCCATGAGGCGGTGCACAATTGGTCCAGGTTAGTGGAGGGTTTGGCCGTCCGGGATTTCCTTGTCCCATCGAGCTCTAGCGACTCCTTGTGGCGGGCCGGGTGCTTGCAAGCTGACCACGGTCGCCAGATGGACAGTGTTTCCTCCCACACATTGGTGCGGCTGGCTTCCGGGTTAAGCAAGCAATGTGTTAAGAAGCAGTGTGGCTTGGCAGGGTCGTGTTTTGGATATCACGAAAAATGGGTAAAAGTACCAACAACAACAACAAAAAAGTAAGGTGGAAAAGGATTCTTTAAAATCTGTTTTTTTAAGTTCAGTAGAGTCAGGGTAATGTCAGGCCATCTATCTCACACAGAGATCAAACAGAATCTCCCGACTAGTGAGATCAGCTCATTCTCCAAACCCCCTACCGCTCCTCCTGCTAGGTGCAGCTTTGGATAAAGAAACAGGGTGGAGATAGCTATGATAGCTCTATCACAGCTCCAGTCTTTTTCACCAGGGCAGGCATCCAATGCCTCTCTGACTGTTCTTTCACAGACCTGCTGTGTGAACTTTGCTGTTACACAAATACTTGAGTGATTTGTGCGAGGCTGAGCTGTTTTGGCGTGATAAAATGGACTAGTATTTGTAAAACAAATATGGAAAATGATCTAATAAACAGTTGAAAGTCTTTGAAAGAGGCCTGGTTAGACTAAACACGGGGCTACCAGGCTGTCAGATCGCCAGAGGAGGTAGAGAGAGCAGCCAAGGAATTAGGCTAGGACCTCAACCTATGGAGTCTAGTACTTTTTGCATCGCAATTTTAAGTTTGCTCGAAATATCAGCATCTGTTCTGAAGGCCAGATATTAAGAAAATTTTGTGCACGCACATCACGGGAGCTGGACAAAAAGATGTCCTGGACAAAAATATATGTCCAGACAGAGATAGAAAGGAACTCACTGTTTGTTTCATCCAGAAAAGGTTATCCTTCAGGCTTATCATTCTTATCTTTCTGCCCAGATGTTCCATGAGACCGATCCCCACCACAGTCCCTCAGACCAAGACCTTGACCTTTTCGAAGGGACACTGATGGCAATCTCAACTATGGTAATGTTTTAAGGTATTTAGTGTTGCCTTGCAATGCTCAAACTAAGGAGCTATTTGCAAGCGTTTGTACGTGCAGTTTGTCTGTTTCGTAGAGGACATTCTCCAAATTTTGAGGGAGGACTAAGCCTGTAACATGGGAGAGACCATAGCTGGTGTCGTGCGAGGCTCCAGGAGAGACTGACTGGAAAAACAGAAGCCGGAAATAATAACCAATGACAAGGGCTTCCAATGCGATACACTCTCCTTCCCTGTCCCAGAAGGAGTCAGGAAGCAGGGGGAAGCCTTTCTCTCTGTTAGAGGCACAACTCAGTTCCTTCTGTATGGCTTGGACTAGACTCCTTAAAATAAAAAATCCCCTCTCAACATACAGTCATATATCTGTCATTACAAACCATCCTCTTTACAACATGTGGAGAGATATGGTTGTTGTTGTCTGCTAAATGAGGTTTGGAATGGATGGAGCCTCTCCTTTATTTATATATATATATTTTAATCTTATTCTGTCTTTTTTTTTGAAAGACTGGCTGGCTTCCAGCTCCTGTATCCTGCAGGAAGATGTCAGGCTGCTCAGTGACCGTGGTTCTAGCCTGGCTCTTAAGAGCCTCTGTTGTTCTAATAGCTGTCTCAGTTTAAACCGTACTGCACTATAGGCGTTGGCCCATTTAAAATCACCCCCTGCTTTTTAGAGGGAGTTTGTTGAACTTGTTGAAACAAACCAACTTTAATGAAAAATATGAAAAAAAACATACATATCAGGAGTGAAAAAAGTCCTTATCTGCGTTAAAATGAACAGAATCCAACAAACTATTTCAATCACAAAGAGAGATCCTTTTCATATCAACTTTCACACACTGGGAGCTATTGGCTAATTATGTACTTTACGCTAGAGCTCTGCTACCCGACCTGAGCACGATGGGCCCCGACATTATACAACGGGTTAGGGCTGGGAAGGGCCTGTTTTTTCATCAATTACTAAGGTACGGGTAGGGCTCGGGTATCACTAAACTGATCATTAACATTTTGAAGCTGAGCCAATTGCTCGTGTTTTGCTTCAAAGTACATATCATGGTGTCAGAAGTGCTTGAACCTCATCAAATATAACACTAGAACATTGACCGAGTTCACAGGAGAGAATATTTTAACAGAAAAAGTAATGTTCCTTGAGTTTTATCGGAGTTTAGAGGGAGAAAAAGTAGCTAGTTTACAGCTAACTGCTCTCTGTCTTGTCATTGAGCATAACAGCAAGCAGAGGCATTGCTATGGATACTCACACAAGCAGAGCCATGCACAGAGCGCATGCAGAGCGAGCAGTGCAGAGAGGGGGAGAACAGACAGAGACGGCTAACGGATTCTAACAAAGGAAGTTAGTTCTTATTTCGCGTTCAGGTAAGTCCAGCCCTAGAATTTGGCATAAGCAATCGGGCCTGGGTAGGGCCTGAACGTCGCGGACATGGGTAGGGCTTGGGCTTAAAATTCATGCCCGAGCAGGGCACTACTTCATTCAAGAATGTCATTATAGAACTCAACAATGATGATTTACTCTGTCAGCATACACTTTATACTGTATGTAAAACCTGCTGCATATACAGCATTGTATGAAAGGGGCTATACCATTGGGAAATGTCTGAACAGTATAAAGCGGGACTCACCTTTGACGTAGACATAGGTGGAGCTGAAGTCGGCGGAGGGCTGGGTGTACTTGCAGCTGTAGAGGCCTGTGTCGTTGGGGCTCAGGTGGCTCACCAGCAACTTACTGCAGTGGGCGTGCAGCTGGGGCTCACACTCCTCCACGCGCACCCCCTCCGAGGTGACGTCCCGCCAGGGCAGCCTCCAGTGCAGTTGGGCGGCACCTCTGATAAAGACACAGCAGAAGTAAGCCCTAAGAACTGATAGAGGACCAGATATTATTTAGTGTCCCTAATGGTTCAAATGTGGATTGAGGGTAGGGAAATCGGATTCGAGATCTCTGGTTAAGGGCAACATCTAAGTCAAGCGACAAAGTACTGAGGGTCTGAGAGGGTCAGTCAGACCACCTGCATCATCCCTTTCTTATTACCCTCCTACCCCCACTAGGGCTCTGGGTCGTCACCCTCAGGTCAGCAGCATCACCAAGTCAAATACCTTCATTGTCTCACCTGATTTATGCACACAAACATACTCTCAAACGTTACAGGCACAAGCTCTTAAAACTGGAATCCTTAATTGAAACAATAACAATGCCGTCACTCAGCCTGGAGAAAATGTAACCTCTTTTAAATTCATAGACAGAGCTAGGGATGCAAGGACTGACCATCCATGATATCAAAATTGTAGTTTTAGAAGATAGTGTTTGTTTACATGTACATTGTTTAAAACAAGATGTTGGGTTCTGAAGGGGTACAACAGTTTAACTAAACTCGTGAGGCATATATAAGCTATAGTCTTCAAGAATCAATGGCTGTATATAATTAATTAAGTCCAAAAATGGATGTAGGAACTAAGGATTCTAGTTTTAAGAATCCATCAGAACTTTTATTTAAACTTATTCAAATCCGTGTAAAACTTTGGCTTTGACCTGATTTGACTGATTATGTGCCTTTTCTGTTTTTTTGATAGTTGATATTCTCAGGAAAAGAAATAGATGAATGGTTTGCAATAATTATTCTGTGGGAATTTTACCAGTGTCACACCATTTTGTTCCAGTTGCCAGTTGATTAGGTCCAGCCCCTCCCCTCATGACCTCTCAGATTATGTTTATTGGAAAGTGTTTAAAGGCCCTTCCAATAATCTGGAGTCATCTTGATAACTTGGATTTGCACATGAGGACATGGCTGGGGTCGCTGGGAGGATGTGTTCAAATAACACATATTCCAAACAATGCCGTTTTTAAGGTCCCGTTAAAAGCGATCCCAGAGGATCTTGAACAATTTCTCGCTGCATACCACTGCCTCTACCTACAGCGCCTTGGGTCAAGCAACTTCAAACTCTCATCAAGAGGCTAGAAACCATAGTTTCAGTCCGGGGACTTTTTAGCACATGGCCTTGGAGGGAAGTGTTGCATTAGGAAAACAGGGGTTAGCTTTCCAGAAGGGTCTAGAAAATTATGCAAGGCTCTCTAAACACGTAACAAATGTGTGCACTTCAGACAGACAGGGGTCCCATCGGCCCCCCGGAGAAATTTGGAACAGATTGATAAATGGGGACCACACTGTTCCTGGCTGGGAGTGTAACTGCCGAGCTGCCTCTGTGGTCTGACGGTCTTGATGCTCCAGCAGTCCCTTTTACATTCCCTCTCCTTACTTTATCCTGACCTAGCTGTCTAATGGTGCCAGACAGGCTTCCTTGGCAGTCCAGAGAACAGCCAACCACTGGAGCAGGACCAGGAGCTAATAAATGACAGGGGAGGGGTGTTGGCATGAACCATTTGGATTTTTGATGTAAGGCTTGCCAGGGAGTTCAGATTATTTCCCGTACCTCTATCATCAAAATGAATGGCCTATTTTAAAAGGCATTTACACTTTTTTGTTCTGTCCATATGACCTAACCGAGAAAACCCCAGAGTTGTAAAAAACAAGTATTTCCTTGTCTGGTTGTGTGGGCAGGAACAACTCCTGACTCTTGTGATGGGGCCCTATAGAGTACAGATGTAGAATATTAATTTCATCACCCTGTTGCATAAGAACTTTTAAAGGACATTTAAAATATGTAATGTATTTGTAATTTCCACTTTGAAATTTCAGACTTGATTTTGCCTTAAGAAAAATTTATCAACCCCTACAAAAATGTCCAGTAATTATAATCCACATAAAAATTCACATTTCCTGTTGCTGCGGGATTATTTTACTGCTGTAGCAAACTGGTTCAAATTAAGATCCTACATCTGTAAGTTAAAACATATTTTCTGTTGGGGAACTTGTTGGTTCAGTATGTGTGTGTGTGTGTGTGTTTGTTTGTGGGTATGTGTGTGTGTTTGTTTATGTGTGTGAATGTGTGTCATACCTGCAGGTGAGGGTGAGTGACTTCCCAGTGTGGCGAAGGTGTGTGTCCCCAGAGGGAAGCAGAAGAGGGGCCGGTAGGCTGACCTGACCTGTAAAATACACACACACACACACACACACACACACACACACACACACACACACACACACACACACACACACACACACACACACACACACACACACACACACACACACACACACACACACACACACACACACACACACATTCAGACATTGGCTAACACACTCAGTGGATACATTAATACACACTGCACATTTCAAAGTGTCGCTTCATAGTTGTCTTACAGTGAACAACAAATTACACCATGCCTCTATTTACGGTCAACCAAATTACACCACGCCTGTATATAGTCATCCTAATTACTCCATTCCTCTATTTTAGAGTCAACCTAATTACACCATGCTTCTATTTACAGTCAACCTAATTACACCATGCCTCTATTTACAGTCAACCTAATTACACCATGCTTCTATTTTCAGTCAACCTAATTACACCATGCTTCTATTTACAGTCAACCTAATTACACCATGCCTCTATTTACAGTCAACCTAATTACACCATGCCTCTATTTACAGTCAACCTAATTACACCATGCCTCTATTTTCAGTCAACCTAATTACACCATGCTTCTATTTTCAGTCAACCTAATTACACCATGCCTCTATTTACAGTCAACCTAATTACACCATGCCTCTATTAACAGTCAAGCAAATTACACCATTCCTCTATTTACAGCCAAGAATCATACAGTCTGACTTACTAGTGGTGTGACAAATTCCTTGGGAGTTTTTCCCCTGAGTCAGTACAGCCCATGTTCTGGTCTACTCTGCTGCTGGTTCTTATGCAAGTGGTGCTCTGCTGTGCAGGGGTCAGAGTTGGGGATGGGAGGGGTGGGGGTTGTTTCTGGTGCAGTCCTCGTAGGGTAGGGCTCTGGATGGATACTGGTCTGGTCTGGTAGTGATGAGCTATGTGAGTGTGTTAGAGTGGGGAGGGTGGGAGGCATATGAGAGGGAGGGCACGGGGAGCAGCTGTGCACCTCAGCCAGCCAGACGGGTCAGTCACAACTGGGGAGTACCGGGCAGACCCAGATGAGCCCTGCAACATGTCAACAAGCACTTCCTCCAGATCAATCAGTCAATCTAGCTCGGTGGGGACTCTCTCTCTCTTCCTCTCTTTCACATAACACTTATTTGGGCAGATGTACTCTTTTATTGACCTCTGATCTTGTTGATGCTCTGTATGCTATTATTACATTTGTAGGGAAGAGCGACAAAAAGGGGAGGTTGAAACGGTGGATTAAAAATCCCAGTTGGGGGTGGGCCTGGTTGAAGCTGTTGATAGGTGCTGCTCGCGGTACTCAGCATAGGAAGCACTGTCATTCTCTCTGCTGTCCGTGAGGTGTGACGGTCTTATAAGTGATTTCCTTCTTTTGACTCTCTACTCCCCAAGCAGCTTGTGTTACTGACAACATGTGGTTTAGTCCGGGTCGCCAGGCAAACACGTTCATTACATTTTCTCTTTCAGAGCGGATATCTGCAGCGAAGCTTTTACTTGAGTCCCTATACCAGTCTGCTGTTCCCACATGCTTCAAGAGGGCCACCATTGTTCCTGTTCCCAAGAAAGCTAAGGTAACTGAGCTAAACGACTACCGCCCCGTAGCACTCACTTCCGTCATCATGAAGTGCTTTGAGAGACTAGTCAAGGACCATATCACCTCCACCCTACCTGACACCCTAGACCCACTCTAATTTGCTTACCAACCAAATAGGTCCACAGACGATGCAATCTCAACCACACTGCACACTGCCCTAACCCATCTGGACAAGAGGAATACCTATGTTAGAATGCTGTTCATCGACTACAGCTCGGCATTTAACACCATAGTACCCTCCAAGCTCGTCATCAAGCTCGAGACCCTGGGTCTCGACCCCGCCCTGTGCAACTGGGTACTGGACTTCCTGACGGGCCGCCCCCAGGTGGTGAGGGTAGGCAACAACATCTCCACCCCGCTGATCCGCAACACTGGGGCCCCACAAGGGTGCGTTCTGAGCCCTCTCCTGTACTCCCTGTTCACCCACGACTGCGTGGCCACGCACGCCTCCAACTCAATCATCAAGTTTGCGGACAACACAACAGTGGTAGGCTTGATTACCAACAACGACGAGACGGCCTACAGGGAGGAGGTGAGGGCCCTCGGATTGTGGTGTCAGGAAAATAACCTCACACTCAACGTCAACAAAACTAAGGAGATGATTGTGGACTTCAGGAAACAGCAGAGGGAACACCCCCCTATCCACATTGATGGAACCGTAGTGGAGAGGGTAGAAGTTTTAAGTTCCTCGGCATACACATCACAGACAAACTGAATTGGTCCACTCACACAGACAGCATCGTGAAGAAGGCACAGCAGCGCCTCTTCAACCTCAGGAGGCTAAAGAAATTTGGCTTGTCACCAAAAGCACTCACAAACTTCTACAGATGCACAATCGAGAGCATCCTGGCGGGCTGTATCACCGCCTGGTACGGCAACTGCTCCGCCCACAACCGTAAGGCTCTCCAGAGGGTAGTGAGGTCTGCACAACGCATCTCCGGGGGCAAACTACCTGCCCTCCAGGACACCTACACCACCCGATGTTACAGGAAGGCCATAAAGATCATCAAGGACAACAACCACCCGAGCCACTGCCTGTTCACCCCGCTATCATCCAGAAGGCGAGGTCAGTACAGGTGCATCAAAGCTGGGACCGAGAGACTGAAAAACAGCTTCTATCTCAAGGCCATCAGACTGTTAAACAGCAACCACTAATATTGAGTGGCTGCTGCCAACACACTGACTCAACTCCAGCCACTTTAATAATGGGAATTGATGGGAAATGATGTATAATATATCACTAGCCACTTTAAACAATGCTACCTAATATAATGTTTACATACCCTACATTATTCATCTCATATGTATACGTATATACTGTACTCTATATCATCTACTGCATCTTTATGTAATACATGTATCACTAGCCACTTTAACTATGCCACTTTGTTTACATACTCATCTCATATGTATATACTGTACTCGATACCATCTACTGTATCTTGCCTATGCTGCTCTGTACGATAACTCATTCATATATCTTTATGTACATATTCTTTATCCCCTTACACTTGTGTGTATAAGACAGTAGTTTTGGAATTGTTAGTTAGATTACTTGTTGGCAATTACTGCATTGTCGGAACTAGAAGCACAAGCATTTCGCTACACTCGCATTAACATCTGCTAACCATGTGTATGTGACAAATAAAATTGGATTTGATTTGATTTGATTTACAGTATCCAGACAGTCAATGGAATTACACAACAAGGCTAATTCCCTGTGTGGACTCCAGAACCCCCCCCCCCCCCACACACACACACACAGATGCACGTGTACACAACACACACACACACACAATCAAAAGTACACAGAGTTCGGATTTGTTTCACTGTGAGGGTCTGAACAGCTGTTGTTCAAGAATGAACTGCCCATGCCAATGTTGGCACTCAATATCAACTTCCCCCTTCAAAATGTTATAACATCATTGTTTCGAATGAGTCCAAGGTTATTTGGAGGGGAAGGGATGTGGTCAAAGGTTTTTAAAGGGATCAAAACATTCCTCTCAGTATGACAGAGTACTAGAGTATAGGGTCTAAGTATACTACATCGCTCTCTTTAATACTTCTACTTATGCTAAACCTAAATCGGAGATCACAAATCGTCAGACAAACATGCTACGACTCTGTTGTTATGACTTTTTCCTTATTGTGTGTATTCACACATGGATGGATCGATGTGAACATAAACAAAGGCCTGAAGAATGTGACGGTGCATATTTCAAACCAGCTGAGAGAAACGGACGTACTCACACCGAGATTCCTAGAAAACGGTCCTGCCTAAAGCTAATGTTTCCTAAAGCTCATATGTTGTCCATTAATGCTTTAAATAATATATATATACATAGACCATATATATATATTCCTAAAAAAGTCTTATTTACTAGGGCTGGGAATTGCCAGGGACTTCACAATACGATATTATCATGATACTTAGGTGCCGCTATGTATTGCGATCCTATACTGCGATCTTATTGCGATTTGATGTTTCAAACATTGTTCTCACTATATGTCTGCTGGAGAGAGACGAGAGATCACGAGAAAATTTGTTTTGATCAGTCAGGAGAAACAAAAGAGTTGAAAACATGTCGGCGCACTATTTAAAAGGAAGATGGAGAACAAGCTACAGGATGAAAAATACCAGATTTTTGGCACAGGTACAACCGACTAGTGCTAGCTAACGCTACCTACAGTAGCACAAATTGGAGTCAACTATCTATATAATATCGTCCAAAAATAATATTGCGATATGTACTGTATGGATTTATTTCCCCGATCTCTATTTTATTTACTGTCTACGAATGACCTCTCGTAGAGTACTGCTGATGCTATGTTACAGTATTATGGTTTGGTTGTAATTGAACTTGACTCTCATTCAAAAACTCTACCACTCCACCACTTTTGTTCCACACTTTGATCCACTTGCTTTTATATACTGTATGCACAAAGTGTCTCTCTCTCTCACACACACACACACACACACACACACACACACACACACACACACACACACACACACACACACACACACACACACACACACACACACACACACACACACACACACACTACATACTACAACCTGACCTCACCACTCACTGGAGGGAAACTCTTCTCCTAAAACCAGGCAGTTCCCTCTGCTCTGCAACAAACTACAGATGGATGGTTCCCACTTAAAAAAGACCCCTCATCAAGCCACCCGCCGTGTCCCCCCGCCCCCACGAACAGCTGTGTGCCGCATTCCTCCAACGGAACGCCTGAAGAATCCAGAAATTGTGCTTGTTGTGGTGGTTCAGTTCAGAGGGTCCAAGACCTGGTTCTCATTAGGAGCCATAAAAGAAGAGGACAGGCATGGAACCAACAAAAAACAGAGAGAGAGCAACCACTCTCCGATGCCTCTCTGGGTTGCCATATTTAGCTCAGTGCTTGTTGGCGTTGGGCTCTTATGACAGTTTTCAAACAGCAGTTGACATTGGTAGTGTTACTCTGGGACCTCCATTCATAAGTTCCTAGCCTCCCTCTGTGCAGAGCTGGGGAAACAACAAAGAACAGGACATTGTGTTTTGAAAACACGTGTGGTCGTTACACTTCCAGGAAGGACTTTTGCTTTTGCTTCTAAAAGGTTGGGATTCCAAGCTCTATTTGGACGTGTTTGGGGTCAAGCTAAACGGAAAGCAAAAATGTTATCAGAGAACAAATGGGGCCTCCAAACAATGACAAATTGACTGTTTTTAAACTAATCCAAATCCTATCTTTGTGTCTAGTCCCCATGGAAATCAGTGTGCTCTTTAAAACACCCAAAACCATTTCAGCTGTTTTCTGCCAGACACTTGTGTAATCGAAATACTTTCTCATGAGCTGTTCATTGACTACAACTCAGCGTTCAACACCATTGTGCCTTTCAATCTCATAATTAAGATAAGAACCCTGGACAGTGGTGGAAAAAGTACTCAATTGTCATTCTTGAGTAAAAGTAAAGATACATTAATAGAAAATGACTCAAGTAAATACAGTGGGGAGAACAAGTATTTGATACACTGCCGATTTTGCAGGTTTTTCCTACTTACAAAGCATGTAGAGGTCTGTAATTTTTATTGTAGGTACACTTCAACTGTGAGAGATGGAATCTAAAACAAAAATCCAGAAAATCACATTGTATGATTTTTAAGTAATTCATTTGCATTTTATTGCATGACATAAGTATTTGATACATCAGAAAAGCAGAACTTAATATTTGGTACAGAATCCTTTGTTTGCAATTACAGAGATCATACGTTTCCTGTAGTTCTAGACCAGGTTTGCACACACTGCAGCAGGGATTTTCGCCCACTACTCAATACAGACCTTCTCCAGATTCTTCAGGTTTGGGGGTGTCGCTGGGCAATACGGACTTTCAGCTCCCTCCAAAGATTTTCTATTGGGTTCAGGTCTGGAGACTGGCTAGGCCACTCCAGGACCTTGAGATGCTTCTTACGGAGCCACTCCTTAGTTGCCCTGGCTGTGTGTTTCGGGTCGTTGTCATGCTGGAAGACCCAGCCACGACCCATCTTCAATGCTCTTACTGAGGGAAGGAGGTTGTTGGCCAAGATCTCGCAATACAAGGCCCCACCAATCCTCCCCTCAATACGGTGCAGTCATCCTGTCACCTTTGCAGAAAAGCATCCCCAAAGAATGATGTTCCCACCTCCATGCTTCACGGTTGGGATGGTGTTCTTGGGGTTGTACTCATCCTTCTTCTTCCTCGGCGAGTGGAATTTAGACCAAAAAGCTCTATTTTTGTCTCATCAGACCACATGACCTTCTCCCATTCCTAATCTGGATCATCCAGATGGTCATTGGCAAACTTCAGATGGGCCTGGACACGCGCTGGCTTGAGCAGGGGGACCTTGCGTGCGCTGAGGATTTTAATCCATGACGTCGTAGTGTGTTACTCATGGTTTTCTTTGAGACTGTGGTCCCAGCTCTCTTCAGGTCATTGACCAGGTCCTGCCGTGTAGTTCTGGGCTGATCCCTCGCCTTCCTCATGATCATTGATGCCCCACGAGGTGAGATCTTGCATGGAGCCCCAGACCGAGGGTGATTGACAGTCATCTTGAACTTCTTCCATTTTCTAATATTTGCGCCAACTGTTGTTGTTGCCTTCTCACCAAGCTGCTTGCCTATTGTCCTGTACCAACCAGTAAGAATTCCGGCTCACACAGACCTGTTAGTTTTTCTTTAAGAAGCCTTCCTTTTCTCCACTCATTACCTGTATTAACTGCCCCTGTTTGAACTCGTTACCTGTATAAAAGACACCTGTCCACACACTCAAATCGAACAGACTCCAACCTCTCCACAATGGCCAAGACCAGCAAGCTGTGTAAGGATATCAGGGATACAATTGTAGATACTTATGTCATGCAATAAAATGCAAATGAATTACTGAAAAATCATACAATGTGATTTTCTGGATTTTTGTTTTAGATTCCGTGTCTAACAGTTGAAGTGTACCTATGATAAAAAAATTACAGACCTCTCCATGCTTGTAAGTAAGAAAACCTGCAGAATCAGCAGTGTATCAAATACTTGTTCTCCCAGTAAAATACTAAGTATTTGGTTATAAATACACTTAAGTATCAAAAGTAAAAGAATAAATCATTTCAAATTCCTTATATTAAGAAAGGCACAATGTTTTTTAAATTTTTTTTTATGGATAGCCAGGGGCACAGTCCATCACTCAGACATGATTTACAAATGAAGCATTTAGTGAGTCCACCAGATCAGAGGCAGTAGGGATGACCGGGGATGTTCTCTTGATAAGTGCATAAATTGGACCATTTTCCTGTACTGCTAAGTATTCAAAATGTAACGAGTTCTTTTGGTTGTCAGGAAAAATGTATGGAGTAAAAAGGTACATCATTTTCTTCAGGAATGTTGGGAAGTAAAAGTAAAGGGCTTCAAGTTCTTCGGTGTCCACATCACTAAAGATCTATCATGGTCCAAACACATCAACACAGTCATGAAGAGGGCACAACAATACCTCTTCCACATCAGGAGGCTAAAAAGATTTGACATGGGCTCTCAGATCCTCAAAAGGTTCTATAGCTGCACCATTGAGAGCATCTTGATTGGCTGCATCACCTCTTGGTATGGCAACTGGCATCTGACCCCAAGGCGCTACAGTGGGTAATGCGTACGGCCCAGTAAATCACTGGGGCCGAACTCCATGCGATCCAGGACCTCTATACCAGTCACCCAAGTCATAGACTGTTCTCTCTGCTACGGCACTGCAAGCGATACTGATGCACCAAGTCTGGAACCAACAGGATGCTGAACAGCTTCTACCCCCAAGCCATAAGACTGCTAAATAGTTAGTTAAATAGTTAACCAACAGCTACCTGGAATATTGCATTGACCCTTATTGCACTAATCTCTTTTGACTCTTCACTTACACTACTGTTACTGTTTATTATCTATCCCGTTGCCTAGCCACTTCATCTCTACCAATATTTACATATCTTCCTCAATTACCTTGTACCCTACCCGTGCTAATCGACTCGGTACTGGTACCCTGGGTGTATAGCCAAGTTATCATTTCTCATTGTGTATTCATTCCTGGTGTTATTACATTTCTATTTATTCCTGGTGTTATTACATTTCTATTTATTCCTGGTGTTATTACTTTTCTATTTATTCCTGGTGTTATTACTTTTCTATTTATTCCTGGTGTTATTACTTTTCTATTTATTCCTGGTGTTATTACTTTTCTATTTATTCCTGGTGTTATTACTTTTCTATTTATTCCTGGTGTTATTACATTTCTATTTATTCCTGGTGTTATTACTTTTCTATTTATTCCTGGTGTTATTACTTTTCTATTTATTCCTGGTGTTATTACTTTTCTATTTATTCCTGGTGTTATTACATTTTTTTGTGTTCCTGGTGTTATTACTTTTCTATTTATTCCTGGTGTTATTACATTTTTATGTATTCCTGGTGTTATTATATTTATATTTATTCCTGGTGTTATTACATTTTTATTTATTCCTTGTGTTATTGTTGTCTATTATTTACATTTTTCTCTCTGCATTGTTGGGAAGGACCCGTCAGTAAGCATTTCATTGTTAGTCTACACCTGTTATTTACCAAGCATGTGACAAATACAATTTGATTTGATGTTAAATCCTTTAGGTAAGAAACTGCTGCTGAACCCAATATGATGCCGCTTAATGGTTTGAACTGGGGATTTCCTCCCAAACACAGTCATCTCATACCATAATAATGGGGTTTTATTACGCACTAATACACACGAGCTGTTGGCAACTAGCCTGGACTGCCTGGCTACTGCCACATTCAGACTCTCACTCTCTCTCGTTCTCTCTCTCTTCCTCTTTAAAGTGCTGGGAATAATGTATGGAATTCCCTCATGTCTCTGTGTGCTTCCCGTGCTTCCCGTCCTACCATCTACCAGTAAGGCAGTCTCTGGAGTGAGAGTGAGAGGATATATTTTGGGGTTTTCAAGGCAAAAACAACAATGCAGAATAATGACTCCCTCATTTAACCTTGCCACTCCATCTCTTTGTATGTCCAACATGGGGAACAAAGGGCAGAGAGAGGATGGTGGGGGGACACACTCCTTTATAAAAGAGAAAGGTCAGAGGCTTGTGAGTCATATTCGCTGCAGTGTGTCCATGGATACAGCAGAATAGCATAACAGTAGCCAGCTATAGTCAATCAGTTTCCACCGACATTATCACTGGCTTCCTGTACCGCACTGGGCCACCATTTTTTTTTAACCTCAATAACACATTATAACATTTCCACACATTTTTCACAATATATTTAGTTTAAGCAACTGGCTTTAACACTACTGCGAATTCCCCAAACAAGGAACTTAAAATATTTCATTATTCATTTCAAGGATTTACTGGCTCACAGTTGGTGGGCTATAATGGATTGTGGGGTTACATTGGGGTTAACCTGTCTTGCACTGTTATATTCATTGCCTCATGGCGTGACGATACACCCATCCCACTGTGAAGTTGTTCTGAGCCAGTGGTATTTTGTGAGTTGTCTTTAGGTTGAGTGTGTCAGAACAAACACACAGAAAGACAAACTCACAAGATTTGCTATGCTCTGGTGGCAGATTTACAACAAAGAGCTGAAAACATTGACAAGAGTTGGGACCCCCTGCCAAAATAAGAAGTTGCTACTACTACTGCTCTTTCTGTGCAGTTAAGAGTTTCTCCTCGTGTGTTGAGAATACACTCTCACACTGGGTCCTTCAGAAAACACTGCACTTTGCCAAAAATATGGGTCCTTCAGAAATCACTGCACTTTGTCAACAATACGGGTCCTTTAGAAACCACTGCACTTTGTCAACAATATGGGTCCTTCATAAATCACTGCACTTTGTCAACAATACGGGTCCTTTAGAAACTACTGCACTTTGTCAACAATATGGGTCCTTCAGAAATCACTGCACTTTGTCAACAATATGGTTAAGACAACAGTAAAAGAGAGTTACTTTTTTATTAGCCCGTAGATTACCTCTTGGAGACAGAATGTCCCTGCATCTCCTTTAAAAAGGCAGAATAAAGGACAATGGGTGGCCAGTCAGCTTTTCCTGGTAATACAGAATAAAATGTGGCTAACTCTAGGAATATCCTGTATAACGAGATTCCTATGAGCTCTTCCAATGTGTAAACCAGGAGGATTCTTGTTCCATAACATGTGAGATTACAACTGGCTGGTGGACAGAAGGTCCTTGAAATTGAAATCACATGAAGGGGTTAATATAAAATATATTGCCGGCTCAGCAAGAAAGATATGTGTCTTATAGAGGGGGATGCTGCTATCATCACTGTTAATAACAGCGATAACAACTGATCCCTGAATGTAAAATGTCCAGATTCAACTGAAGTGCTTCTGCTGTGCAGTTAGAAGTCTCCCAATCCAAGAATCCATCATGTACAAGAGAGGTACGAGAGCTAAGGAAACCTGCCAACACCAACAGCTGAGTTAATATTTCACCTTGGAATAACACCACATTGGTGGATATGTTGGCAGCAGTCTAGCCCGTCAGAGAGACACAGAGATGCTTGGTGTGTGTGTGTGTGTGTGTGTGTGTGTGTGTGTGTGTGTGTGTGTGTGTGTGTGTGTGTGTGTGTGTGTGTGTGTGTGTGTGTGTGTGTGTGTGTGTGTGTGTGTGTGTGTGTGTAGGCTGCATGACACGGACATACCGTTGGTGAGGGATGAGCTCCCTTTGAACTTAGATGACCTCTCCCTATCACTCCCATTGGCCATCTCAAGTGCCCACAGAGGGGAGAAAAAATATTTTTAAAATCAACTTAACTGGAACATCATACTCCTAAACCCAGAGAAACAGCTTCAAAAGGCACACTGGACCATTGAGTTTCCATTTGACACTATGGGCTGACGTTTGGAACAGGTTGTTTGAATTGGAAACAAAGTTAAGGGAGATGCGAGGCCAATGAAGTGCATGGTTGGATAATGTTACATTTGATCCTCTCAGTTATTCCCTTTAACTAAGCGGCTGAAATGGATCGGCAAAGACTTTGATTTTGTTTAGGATTTGTGGTTTGGTGGCTGAAAATGAAGAAACTTAGATCCCATTTTGGTTTGAAGAGTTTTCTCACCACTTCCCCTTCCCTCATCTAATTTTGTGTGATTCAGTCAATAACTTATGGTCAGCGGAACCCTACTGTCCTCTAGGTCTCCATTAACTGTGGCGTGGGTGTCAAAACCATGCCATAAACTCCCTGACTCATCTGAATCTGTTGTAGTTTCCCAACCACAACCCTGCTCTGGGTCTGACCTTCCAGCAGATGGGCAGTGTCAAGCATCATTTCTGAAGGTGATTGAGATAGTTCCCATCTGAACGTTCTGTTCCCGTCAATGTGATGATAGGCAACAATCCCAAAAGAGATGATATTATCCCATGAGAAATAACCACGGTAATAGACAAAATAGACCAACTTTACTGCGTAGTGCACACACCCTGTCACTATACTGGTGGAGGGAGAACGTGAACACAAGACAGTTACATCAAATAAAGCTCTGTTTTCATGGTCCAGAGCAAAGAGATGCTGCAGGAAAGAACTCTCTGGCTGTCAGAGCCATTAGGCTTCAGATAGTGCCAGCGGGCCGAGGAGGAGAGAAGCGCTGGACTCATGCCTTGCGCTAAATCAAAAGCAGTCACACATACCACTCAGAGTAAAATATGTGCTAATCATTTTTACTTGACCTCTCTATCATTGAACGAGTCATAAGGAATGTAACAGTTACATGGGTTTGACAGGAATGTAACGGTTAAATGGGGTTGACAGGTATGCAATGGTTAAATGGGGTTGACAGGTATGCAATGGTTAAATGGGGTTGACAGGTATGCAATGGTTAAATGGGGTTAACAGGTATGCAATGGTTAAATGGGGTTGACAGGTATGCAATGGTTAAATGGGGTTGACAGGAATGTAATGGTTAAATGGGGTTGACAGGTATGCAATGGTTAAATGGGGTTGACAGGTATGCAATGGTTAAATGGGGTTGACAGGTATGCAATGGTTAAATGGGGTTGCCAGGTATGCAATGGTTAAATGGGGTTGCCAGGAATGTAATGGTTAAATGGGGTTGACAGGAATGTAATGGTTAAATGGGGTTGACAGGTATGTAATGGTTAAATGGGGTTGACAGGTATGCAATGGTTAAATGGGGTTGACAGGTATGCAATGGTTAAATGGGGTTGACAGGTATGCAATGGTTAAATGGGGTTAACAGGTATGCAATGGTTAAATGGGGTTGACAGGTATGTAATGGTTAAATGGGGTTGACAGGTATGCAATGGTTAAATGGGGTTGACAGGTATGTAATGGTTAAATGGGGTTGACAGGTATGCAATGGTTAAATGGGGTTGACAGGTATGTAATGGTTAAATGGGGTTGACAGGTAAGGCCTAATAAGGGTCCGCTTTGATCTGGAGAGAGTTGGGTAACAAATACAATATATCAATGTTAGTGTTCGCTTTTGGCGATAGGAAAGAGGATTTACCAATTTCAAGCATCTATAATCAACGCCTCTTATGTCACTTATCTCTAGCAGTGCCTTACAAATCCACCAACAATCTCAATGACTTCCAATACTAAACAAAGTCACATCACCAGCACAATAAGGAATAAATGCCTGTTTTTCAATTTAGTTGGGTTAATTCCAGATTATTTGTAGTGGAACCCACCCCCATCTCTGTGGTAATGTACCTGTCCATCTGACCAAAACTCTCCCCATCCCTGACTTTAGACCCCATTTACTATTAATGGCCCTACCATACAGCCAATCACCATGCAGAAATGGTCTCCCTTTCCTCCTCCCCATTGTCCTGTGAGCGTAAGGAGCTCCGGGAAGGAATATTTTCTCAGGTAGCGTGTCACGTTTCCGTGACTTCTACTGGCCAGAACAATACCAGGGTGCCTCCTGCCCCTCCATCCGCTTCCTCCTTGTGTCTTTCCCACGCTCCGCTTGTGGACAGTGAAGGAAATCTATTTGGAAACATTGTAGACAAAGCTAGACACTAAAAAAGTAGCAGGGGATGGAGGAGATAGATGGGGCAGTATTTCCTCTGCTTGGATGTCATGTTTATTTGGACACAGGGAGGAAGACATATCTGTGTAGCACAACGGGAAAGACACAATCTAGAGAAACATCCACCTTTTCTGCTCCATTTTGTTTACGTGGAGAGGCATCAAGATCCTGGGGCTGCCAACTTATAACAATGTGGCTTGCTTTGTGAAACATACATTCTATTCTCAAGATGTTGAACAACCTTTGACTCAGGAGATCCACATGATAACAATGCTAGAACACATATTTTCACCATGACTGAAACACTGGTTCTGTTTTCAAATTGATTTCCCCTCCTCCAGGGGCCGAGTTTTCTGTAACACATCAGACATAATTTCACCAATATCCAGTACATTTTATACAAAAACAACCAATCTGAATGAACTTATTTGAGATTAACTGAGAACAGTCAACTAATGAGGTAATAGGTGAAAGGTATAGGTGATAATAAAGTCATAGGTATAGGTCATAAACTCACTAAGGTAAAACACCACAGTAGCCAGTACTCAATTAGGCTAAATCCTCACTTCAATTGAAAGTGACATCTACTGGTGACAAGATGAACTGCAATGTCCATACCTGTATGGATTCCTAATTGGCAGAACCTCAACCTTTAAATTAACTTCAATTACCATAAAAACTGCATTTCAACGACATGGAATTTTAATTCCAAGAAAGAACAGGGGCATTTTCAATTTAACTTAGTTGGATTGTGTCATGATTTAAACAGGATTATCCTTGATAATGATCACCTCATAAACCTATGTCGTAGTGTCCATTCCAAAACAAAATGAGTTTGTGTCTTCAAACTCTTGAATAAAAAAATACAATCTACTTATTAATAGGCTGCATACCAGCAAAATGACAGACTAAACGTGAAAATCAATCTTCAATTATTCATATTTGACAGGGTAATAAAATCATCAAATGTGGAAGCATTAAGTAACGAAATTATACTGAGGTCCAACTCGCATAACCAAATAATACTTTTGGATAAACCATCTCTGGATAAATATGGAATAATTCTTACCGGTGATATATGTGATCAAATGAAGGAGGATTGACAGTTTCGCGCAGTCGAGCGGGGCCATTCTGTCGACCACAGATAATAGCCCTACTTCAATAAAATCAATCCCAAGGAAGAGCCAAAAGTGTTGGCTGAGGATGAAAACGGAGAAAATTCGCAGCTAGGGCTAATAGTCCAAAAGTGACAAATTCCCTTTCGTTTTTAATCCCAACAATCCTTAGATCAAAATCTAAGAAACCCAGCAGTTTTCCTTGTATCCCATAGCTTGTTTTGCAAGACAGCTCCTCAGCGCAGTTTTGGTTCCAGTTGAAGAGACAGATGAGAGCAGTCCCCGAGGGCAGGTGCGACCCGCGCGACAGTATCCCTCCTTCCTTGGAACTGATTAGATTAAATTTGAACAAGCGTTGCCACAAAGTGCCCGATTCCTAAAATATTCTGTACGCGATAAGAAAAAGCTCCAAATTTTAAATAAACAAAACAGAGAAAAATCAACCATACATCCTCTGAACAACGTAGTGCAGACTAATTAATGCGCAACTGTCTGAAAGAATGTCTCATCCGCTTCGGTACTCGTACTCAGCACTGCTTGCAGTGCATGGCCGTTTGTGTCTTTATACTGAAAAACAAAGGACGTATGCAACGTCACTTGTTCAGGACAAACTGCTGTGACAGTTTTCAGTTCTAGAAACACTTTCTGCATTTTAATTTCACTAATATGACATGCAAATAGCCTACATTATATTGAATATGTATTGATGACGGTATTGGCACCATCTTTGCTACATCAAACAGTTTTATCGCTTAAGGTTTTGAATGACTTGAGTTTTTTTCCCAAGACTTCACTGACAGGAAAATAAAGATTTTAAATTAATCAGTCAAACATCATTTACCCATTTAGTGCAACATCAACATTATACTACATTTCAATTCCTGAATTCACTGTTTCACAATTCAACTATTTGCACAACCCAATACAAGTCACGACGTTGCATGAAGAGAATGCAAAACAGCCTACTTGACCTTGATCAATTAAAAATAGTAAACCTAGTGTCTAAAAGTAGAGATGATCTGGTCTGGGGAAACCAGCATGAGGTGGGGTTTTTCATAGGGGAAATATCGGTTCGAATTCTTAGAATAAATATTTGTTGGATTTATTTTTAACTTTGGAAACAGGATATGCTGCTTTTTATATGAGATGTAAATAATCCTCTGTGCATGGCGTGATTCCACTGTTCCCAAGCAGCACCCCATGGTGTGTGGATGTGCAGCAGACTGTTTTCCTTCGTCAATGCAACAAATTATATTGGCAGCTCTCTGTGGCAGGTACTGTAAATAAGAATATCCTGCCTCACCTTTCTGTCCATCACAACGCAAGACCTGCATGACCTACCATTCTGAGTTGAGCAGCAGCACAGTACCGCAGATCCAAACTGGGCTGCATGTGTTCCCTAATGGCCCCTGGACAACTGATAGGTGAGGCCCACTATTCACTCTGCGGTCTGTGGAGAACACCATTCTTCCACATCATTCTTCTTGAGAACATGGGAAATAATTGATCAAGCTCGACTTGTAGTCTGTGCAAGTGTGTGCGATTCATTCTGCACATCATAAACCATGATGACTTAACTAGATACGAGGAATTCATCATAAACCTGACACCAGATTATTGAAGGTGAATAATATGCCCAGAAATGCATGATAAATCACTTTTACTGACACACATGAAGTCAATCATTCATCAATAATTGATGAGATGAATACCCTGGCCTGAAGTAACTTTTGCTGACTTTTTCGTTTTTAAATGTGTCAATAAAAAAAGGTTGAAAGAATACCTGAGAAATCAACTCAGTGCAAGGAGGCCTAAACGGCGACATCTCACTGACTGTAAAGAATGGAGACGGAATTAGGGCAGGATATACACTTTGTAAGTAACTAACTTCATAATATGATGAAACAATCTTTATCACACCATTTACCTTTTGTTTCATCCTGAGCACGAGACATCAGTTTGTGACTGGTCATGTGCCTGTCGTGTTCCACCTAGCATGCCTGCAGTTTATGTATAGTGCTTTCACTCATGATAGAGTGAGTCTTCAGAGAGCAGGGCAGTGAGGGCACATTCTCCTTGGACTGGGAGGGAAACTAGATAAGACTCAGGCAGGAACAATTGCTGGAAGCGGAGAGCTGAAAGAGGTGAGGTTTTAAGACGTTTTATTTTAGAATCTGTTGAAGCCGACGAAACACAATAAGAGGGCCTGGCCAGTTGTAGACACGCAGCTTGTTGTCTTTCATTTGACCCAACAATAAAGTCTTAGTAAAAGGAGTGGTAGCAGCAACAAAGACTTTCTTCAGGGAGGCCCTGACCGCCGGTGACCAAAGGACGATGATGGATATAGAGTGTAAACGATACCCCCTATTCAAAAGATCTCTCGCATACGACGGTACAGGAGGCTGGAAAATATTCTGACGTATGCAGTGCGCTACATAATGTCTCGGTCCTGCAGTTATGTTCAGTTTGTTTTGATTGATGTTTACATCGCATCATCCAACAATCATCTCTGATTAATATGTAACTTTTACCTGTTGTAGTCTTGACTGGGATTAGGCTTTATCGGTAATTGCATTTTATGTAGGCTATGTCAAGACTATTATATGAAAATCAATTGTTAAGAGTTTATTATCCTCATTACATCTTTATTACCCTACATAGTCCTCTCAATATACTGTATTATGGATCAGAGTATACACAGGATACGTTGATAGGCTATTCATTGCTCCAGTATCAGACACCATCTTGTGGGTGTAAAATAGAATTGCACCAAACGTTTTCATTGGAAATTAGAAAGAACAGTGGATTTGATTTTTTAGCTCTAAAACGTTTACATTTTATTTCATTTACAAAATAGTTTAGTAAAAAAAATCAATCATAGAAGTTAATTCAGCCTAACTGACAATTTGAGATTCAAGCAAAACGATAAACTAGAGATGTGGGCTCCGGATCTTGGTTGTTGACATAAGTAGAATTTTTAAGCGTTTTAACCCTTGCAAGGCTGCCGGCCGGTACGGTATCTCGATCTTCGTCCTTAGTGCATGCGTAGACCAGCTGGATGGAATGTATGGACATATTCCACCTCTCAATATCCCAGTCTGTTGTCCCTATGTGCGTCAAGATGTCCACCATTGTTCCTGTACCCAAACAAGCTAAGGTAACTGAACTAAATGACATTGGTCCCATAGCACTCACCTCTGTAATCATGAAGTGCTTTGAGAGGCTAGTCAAGGACCATATCACTTTGTTATTCCTAATCTACAGTATATCAATGACCTTACTGCTGTGTCTTCTACCATACTTCCCATTCTCTTTGCTGATGATAGCAATTTGATTTTATCACACAAGAATTTTGATTTACTCATTTCTGAAGCCAACTCAGGTATGGCCAAATTTTCCAATTGATTCCAGATAAACAAATGATTTTTAAAAGTAAAAAAAAAATCCAACTTAATTGTATTCTCTAGTAAGAATTACAAAATATTCTAAAAAATAAAAATAAATAGCCAGAATCTCAATTGGTGGAAATGAAATGGACAAGTGAAATCCACTAGATTCCTCTGAGTTCTAATTGATGAAAAGTTATCCTGGAAAGATCTTATTCAGTTTGACTGCAGTAAAGTGATGAATTAAGTTGGTATCATCATCAAGATTAGTGGTTTGGTTCATCATGATTGCTTCCTAACTCTACTTACCCATATCTAATTTACTGTGATATTATCTGTGCGAGTACATATGCCTCCTACCTACACAAATTACTCATCATACAAAATAAATGTGCAAGACTAGCCCCCTCCTCTAATTACCTGGGTACATCTGCACCTTGGTTTAAGAAACTCAATATCTTGTCTATTTACGACATTAATGTATGCCAATTATGCACTGTCATCTACAAATACCAAACCTCCCAGACAGCTTACCAAAACCCTTCTATTGATTCTTCCAGGTTAATTCTGAAATCCATCTATATAACATCTATATCCCCACATAGTCCAATTCTCTATCAGATACAGAGGTACCATACTCTGGAATTCTTATCTTCACATTGCCAAAACCTCATCATCCCTCAATAACTTCAAGTGAAGACTTGGGGTGAGCCTAATAAACCAAACTACCCAATAATCCCCTCCATGGAGTTTTTTCTTGCATACCGAGTATATGATGCACAATTATAATTAATATGCTTTTTTTAACTGATTGAAAAAACTTTTTTAATACTTATATTTGTGGTGTGGTTTTCATATAAGCCGTTTTGAGCTTCCAACTTCACCTGCACACCGTTTTTACCAGTTTGTTTTTTATCTGTACTGTTTTGTCTTTCACTTATTTTCTTCGGTGCGAATAAATAAAACCTCAAACCTGCACCTTGCCCAACACCCTAGACCCACAAAAATGTGCATACTGCCCCAACAGATCCACGGATGACGCAATCACCATTGCACTGCACACTGCCCTATCCCACCTGGACAAGAGGGATACCTATGTGAGAATGCTGTTCAATGACTACAGCTCTGCTTTCAATACCATAGTGCCATACAAGCTTGTCACAAAGCTCAGGGCCCTGCGTCTGAACTCATCCCTGTGCAACTGGGTCCTAGACTTCCTAAGGGGCCGACCCCAGGTGATGAGGGTAGGCAACAACATCTCCACCACGCTGATCCGCAACACGGGGGCCCCACAGGGGTGTGTGCTCGGCCCCCTCCTGTACTCCCTATTCACCCATGGCTACGGATGACTCCAATTCAATCATCAAGTTTGCTGACAACACGACAGTGGTAGGCCTGATTACAAAGAACAATGAGACAGACTACAGGTAGGAGGTTAGTGCCCTGACGGAGTAGTACCGGGAAAATAAGCTCTCCCTCAACGTAAAAAAAACAAGGACCGCCAAGAGACAAAAGAGGGAGCACACCCCCATCCACATTGACGGGGTTTCAGTGGAGAGGGTCAAAAGCTCCTTGACGTGCACATCACTGAGGACCAGAAATGGTTCCACCACAACAACACAGTGGTGAAGAAGGCACAACAGTGTCTCTTCAACCTCAGGCAGCTGAAAAAATGTGGCAGGCCCGTAAGACCCTCACAAACTTCTACAGGTGCGCCATTAAGAGCATTTTGATGGGTTCCATCACCACCTGGTATGGAAACTGCACCGCCCTCAACTGCATGGCTCTCTAGAGGGTGGTGCGGTCAGCCCAACGCATCACCGGGGAAACGCTGCCTGCAGTGCTGAATTAAGAAATCACAATCCACAGTAATTTTTTATACACTATTGATCCTCTGTGGATAAACTATGAACTCTGGTGTATTTTGAACAGTCAGAAGGCAACTGTGGTTGTTTATTTTATTTTTAAACCATGTAAAAAAAATATGCAATATCTATTTTAATATTTGTTGCCTCTTGGCTTCTAGCCCTGACACACATAATTGACTAGTAGTCACATTTCCTTATTATGCAGTTTACATTTTTTACATTTTTTAAAATCAATTACCTAATCAAGGCAGGGCCCTCCAGTTACCCAGGTGGGCCCCTACCTCTTCTCCCCATCTGATGATAAGCAGAGTGGCAGCAGGCAGCAGCAGGCAGTCTACCCTCTTTGAGAGCGGACTCCTGAGTCCTCCTGTGGTTGGCAGTTGCAGTAAAAAAAAAATATATATATATATACTACATATATAATATATATTATATACAGTTGTGGCCAAAGGTTTTGAGAATGACACAAATATTAATTTTCACAAAGTTTGCTGCTTCAGTGTCTTTAGATATTTTTGTCAGATGTTACTATGTAATACTGAAGTATAATTACAAGCATTTCATAAGTGTCAAAGGCTTTTGTTGAAAATTACATGAAATTGATGCAAAGAGTCTTTTTCAAGACCTCTGCAATCCCCCCTGGCATGCTGTCAATTAACTTATGGGCCACATCCTGACTGATGGCAGCCCATTCTTGCATAATCAATGCTTGGAGTTTGTCAGAATTTGTGGGATTTTGTTTGTCCACCCGCCTCTTGAGGATTGACCACACGTTCTCAATGGGATTAAGGTCTGGGGAGTTTCCTGGCCATGGCCCGAAATATCAATGTTTTGTTACCCAAGCCACTTAGTTATCACTTTTGCCTCATGGCAAGGTGCTCCATCATGCTGGAAAAGGCGTTATTCATCACCATACTGTTCCTGGATGGTTGGGAGAACTTGCTCTCGGAGGATGTGTTGGTACCATTCTTTATTCATGGCTGTGTTCTTAGACAAAATTGTGAGTGAGCCCACTCCCTTGGCTGAGAAGCAACCCCACACATGAATGGTCTCTGGATTCTTTACTGTTGGCATGACACAGGACTGATGGTAGCGCTCACCTTGTCTTCTCCAGACAAGCTCTTTTCCGGATGCCCCAAACTATCGGAAAGGGGATTCATCAGAGAAAATGACTTTACCCCAGTCTTCAGCAGTCCAATCCCTGTACCTTTTGCAGAATATCAGTCTGTCCCTGATGTTTTTCCTGGAGAGAAGTGGCTTCTTTGCTGCCCTTCTTGACACCAGGCCATCCTCCAAAATTCTTCGCCTCACTGTGCGTGCAGATGCACTCACACCTGCCTGCTGCCATTCCTGTGCAGGCTCTGTACTGGTGGTGCCCCGATCCTGCAGCTGAATTAACTTTAGGAGATGGTCCTGGCGCTTGCTGGACTTCCTTGGGCGCTCTGAAGCCTTCTTCACAACAATTGAACCGCTCTCCTTGAAGTTCTTGACGATCCGATAAATGGTTGATTTAGGTGCAATCTTACTGGCAGCAATATCCTTGCCTGTGAAGCCCTTTTTGTGCAAAGCAATGATGACGGCATGTGTTTCCTTGCAGGTAACCATGGTTGACAGAGGAAGAACAATTATTCCAAGCACCACCCTCCTTTTGAAGCTTCCAGTCTGTTATTCAAACTCAATCAGCATGACAGAGTGATCTCCAGCCTTGTCCTTGTCAACACTCACACCTGTGTTAACAAGAGAATCACTGACATGATGTCAGCTGGTCCGTTTTTGGCAGGGCTGAAATGCAGTGGTAATGTTTTTGGGGGATTCAGTTCATTTGCATGGCAAAGAGGGACTTTGCAATTAATTGCAATTCATCTGATCACTCTTCATAACATTTTGAAGTATATGCAAATTGCCATCATACAAACTGAGGCAACAGACTTTGAAAATGTATATTTGTGTCATTCTCAAAACTTATGGCCACGACTGTAGACAGACTTCTCCCCATTTCAGCTACTACTACATCAATATGTTTTGACCATGGGTCAAGCTGTTTAGTCATCTCAACTTGCTCAATTTCCATTTTTTTTATTGATTTATTACAACATTTAGTTGAGGTTTAGGGTTTAGTGAGTGTTTTGATCCAAATACGATGCTTTTAGTTTTCTAAATATTTTTGGCCAATTTATTCCTTACCACCCACTCTGAAACTAACTGCAGCTCTTTGTTGAGTGTTGCAGTAATTTCAGTCGCTGTAGTAGCTGACGTGTATAGTGTTGAGTCATCCGCATGCATAGACACTCTGGCTTTACTCAAAGCCAGTGGCGTGTCGTTAGTAAACATTGAAAAAAGCAAGGGGCCTAAACAGCTACTCTGGGGAATTCCTGATTCTAACTGGATTATATTTGAGAGGCTTCCATTAAAGAACACCCTCTGTGTTCTGTTAGACAAGTAACTCTTTATCCACATTATAGCAGGGTGTGTAATACGTTCAGCAGCAGACTATGATCAATAATGTCAAAAGCTGCCCTGAAGTCTAACAAGACAGCCCCCACAATCATTTTATCATCAATTTCTCTCTCTGTTGGCTGGATTATCTTGGCAAAGCAGAAATGCCCACTAACAGGGATGTAAACAAATTTGTGCACAAAAAGTTGGAGAAACAAGGTTTTGTATGTGTGGAACATTTCTGGGATCTTTTATTTCAACTCATGAAACATGGGACCAACATTTTACATGTTGCGTTTTTGTTCAGTATAATTTGGAAAAGAAAATGGTATGTACAGTGGCAGGTATATTAGGTATGTCGAGAATACAGTGCCTTCGGAAAGTATTCAGACCCCTTGACCTTTTCCACCTTTTGTTACATCCTCAGCAATCTACACAAAACTCCATAACAGGTTTTTATAAATGTTATCAAATGTAGAAAAAAAAACAGAAATACCTTATTTACATAAGTATTGACACACTTTGCTATGAGACTCTGGAATTGAGCTCTGGTGCATCCTGTTTCCATTGATCATCCTTGAGATGTTTCTACAACTTGATTGGAGTCGGGCCTCCCGAGTGAGATTCT
Organism: Oncorhynchus masou masou; assembly: GCF_036934945.1. NCBI lineage: Eukaryota > Metazoa > Chordata > Actinopteri > Salmoniformes > Salmonidae > Oncorhynchus > Oncorhynchus masou. The sequence goes on along the minus strand of NC_088243.1, from coordinate 59,842,086 downwards.
GAGATTCTGGGTTCGAGTCCAGGCTCTGTTGCAGCCGGCCGCGCCCGGGAGACCCATGGGGTGGCACACAATTGGCCAAGCGTTGTCTGGGTTAGGGGAGGGTTTGGCCGGCAGGGTTGTCCTTGTCCCATCGCGCACTAGTGACTCCTGTGGCAGGCCGAGTGCCGTGTACACTGACACGGTCACCAGGTGTACAGTGTTTCTTCCGACAGATTGGTGTGGCTGGCTTCTGGGTTAAGTGAGCATTGTGTCAAGAAGCAGTGCGACTTGGTTGGGTTGTGTTTCGGAGGACACACAGCTCTCGACCTTCACCAGGGTACCAAAAGATATCTGCAGAATAGAAGGTCCCCAAGAACACAGTGCCCTCCATCATTCTTAAATGGAAGAAGTCAGGGAGGTGACCAAGAACCTGATGGCCTCTCTGACAGAGCTCTGTAGTTCCTCTGTGGAGATGGCAGATCCCCACCAATCAGGCCTTTATGGTAGAGTGGCCAGATGGAAGCCACTCAGTAAAAGGCACATGACAGAACTGATGGTCACTCTGACTCTGGTCACTCTATAGTTCCTCTGTGGAGATGGGAGATCCTTCCAGAAGGACAACCATCTCTGCAGATCCCCACCAATCAGGCCTTTAGATCCCCACCAATCAGGCCAATCAGGCCTTTATGGTAAAGTGATGCCAGATGCCAGATGGCGCATGACAGCCCACTTGGAGTTTGCCAAAATGCACCTAAAGAGTCTCAGACCATGAGAAACAAGATTCTCTGGTCTGATAAAACCAAGATTGAACTCTTTGGCCTGAATGCCAAGTGTCATCTGGAGGAAACCTGGCACCCTCCTGGCAGGGGCCTGGCACCCTCCCTACAGTGAAGCATCATGCTGTGGGGATGTTTTTCACCTGCAGGGGCTTGGAGACGAGTCAGGATAGAGGCAAAGATTAACGGACCAAAGTACAGAGAGATCGTTGATGAAAACCTGCTCCAGAGCGCTCAGGACCTGACTGGGTCGAAGGTTCACCTTCCAACAGGACAACGACCCTAAGCAAACAGCAAAGACAACACATGAGTGGCTTCGGGACAAGTCTCTGAATGAGTGGCCCAGCCAGAGCCCGGACTTGAACCCGATCTAACATCTCTGGAGAGACCTGAAAATAGATGTGCAGCAACACTCCCCATCCAACCTGACAGAGTTTGAGAGGATCTGCACAGAAGAATGTGAGAAACTCCCCAAATACAGGTGTGCCAAGCTTGTAGCGTCATACCCAAGAAGACAAAGTACTGAGTAAAGGGTCTGAATACTTATGTAAATGTGATATCTAAGTTTTTTTTAAATATAAATTAGCAAACATTTTTAAAACCTGTTTTTGCTTGGTCATTATTGGGTATTGTGTGTAGATTGATTAGGGAAAAAATATATTTAATCAATTTAAGAATAAGGCTGTAACATAACAAAATGTGGAAAAAGTCCAGGGGTCTGAATACTTTCCGAAGGCAAGGTGCAGGGATGAGTACTGGGCAGGTAGCTGGCTAGTGATGGCTGATTAACAGTCTGATGGCCTTGGTCCAGTTTTTCAAAAGTTATCTATCTGGATTAAGCCTATCAGATAGGATTACAGTGCCTTGCGAAAGTATTTGGCCCCCTTGAACTTTGCGACCTTTTGCCACATTTCAGGCTTCAAACATAAAGATATAAAACTGTATTTTTTTGTGAAGAATCAACAACAAGTGGGACACAATCATGAAGTGGAACGACATTTATTGGATATTTCAAATGTTTTTAACAAATCAAAAACTGAAAAATTGGGCGTGCAAAATGATTCAGCCCCCTTAAGTTAATACTTTGTAGCGCCACCTTTTGCTGCGATTACAGCTGTAAGTCACTTGGGGTATGTCTCTATCAGTTTTGCACATTGAGAGACTGAAATGTTTTCCCATTCCTCCTTGTAAAACAGCTCGAGCTCAGTGAGGTTGGATGGAGAGCATTTGTGAACAGCAGTTTTCAGTTCTTTCCACAGATTCTCGATTGGATTCAGGTCTGGACTTTGACTTGGCCATTCTAACACCTGGATATGTTTATTTTTGAACCATTCCATTGTAGATTTTGCTTTATGTTTTGGATCATTGTCTTGTTGGAAGACAAATCTCTGTCCCAGTCTCAGGTCTTTTGCAGACTCCATCAGGTTTTCTTCCAGAATGGTCCTGTATTTGGCTCCATCCATCTTCCCATCAATTTTAACCATCTTCCCTGTCCCTGCTGAAGAAAAGCAGGCCCAAACCATGATGCTGCCACCACATTGTTTGACAGTGGGGATGGTGTGTTCAGGGTGATGAGCTGTGTTGCTTTTACGCCAAACATAACATTTTGCATTGTTGCCAAAAAGTTCAATTTTGGTTTCATCTGACCAGAGCACCTTCTTCCACATGTTTGGTGTGTCTCCCAGGTGGCTTGTGGCAAACTTTAAACAACACTTTTTATGGATATCTTTAAGAAATGGCTTTCTTCTTGCCACTCTTCCATAAAGGCCAGATTTGTGCAATATACGACTGATTGTTGTCCTATGGACAGAGTCTCCCACCTCAGCTGCAGTTCATCCAGAGTGATCATGGGCCTCTTGGCTGCATCTCTGATTAGTCTTCTCCTTGTATGAGCTGAAAGTTTAGAGGGACGGCCAGGTCTTGGTAGATTTCCAGTGGTCTGATACTCCTTCCATTTCAATATTATCGCTTACACAGTGCTCCTTGGGATGTTTAAAGCTTGGGAAATATTTTTGTATCCAAATCCGGCTTTAAACTTCTTCACAACAGTATCTCGGACCTGCCTGGTGTGTTCCTTGTCCAGCAAGCGCCAGGACCATCTCCTAAAGTTGATTCAGCTGCGGGATCGGGGCAGCACCAGTACAGAGCTTACTCAGGAATGGCAGCAGGCAGGTGTGAGTGCATCTGCACGCACAGTGAGGCAAATACTTTTGGAGGATGGCCTGGTGTCAAGAAGGGCAGCAAAGACACCACTTCTCTCCAGGAAAAACATCAGGGACAGACTGATATTCTGCAAAAGGTAGAGGGATTGGACTGCTGAAGACTGGGGTAAAGTCATTTTCTCTGATGAATCCCCTTTCCGAAAGTTTGGGGCATCCGGAAAAGAGCTTGTCCGGAGAAGACAAGGTGAGCGCTACCATCAGTCCTGTGTCATGCCAACAGTAAAGAATCCAGAGACCATTCATGTGTGGGGTTGCTTCTCAGCCAAGGGAGTGGGCTCACTCACAATTTTGCCTAAGAACACAGCCATGAATATAGAATGGTACCAACACATCCTCCGAGAGCAAGTTCTCCCAACCATCCAGGAACAGTATGGTGATGAATAACGCCTTTTCCAGCATGATGGAGCACCTTGCCATGAGGCAAACGTGATAACTAAGTGGCTTGGGTGGCCCAGAAGTTAATTGACAGCATGCCAGGGTGGATTGCAGAGGTCTTGAAAAAGAAGGGTCAACACTGCAAATATTGACTCTTTGCATGAACTTCATGTAATTGTCAACAAAAGCCTTTGACACTTATGAAATGCTTGTAATTATACTTCAGTATTCCATAGTAACATCTAAACGCAGGCAGCAAACTTTGCGAAAATTTATATTTGTGTCATTCTCAAAACCTTTGGCCACGACTGTATAATAAAGCAATGCTCTGCCTTCTTAACAATACTATCAGCAAGGCAGGTCCTACAGGCCCTAGTTTTGTCGCACCTCGACTACAGTCGTGTGGTTAGGTGCCACAAAAAAGGACTAAGGAAAATTGCAATTGGCTCAGCACAGGGCAGCACGGCTGGCCCTTGGATGTACACAGAGAGCTAATGTTAATAATATGCATGTCAATCTCACCTGGCTGAAAGTGGAGGAGAGATTGACTTCATCACTACTTTTATTTATGAGATGTATTGACATGTTGAATGCACTGTCTGTCTAAACTACTGGCACACAGCTCGGACACCCATGCATACCCCACAAGAAATGCAGTAAAATTAGATTTAAAAAACAGATAAAAAAACACATTATGGAACAGCGGGGACTGTGAAGCAACACAAACATTGGTACAGACACACACACATACACACGATAACATACGCACTATACATACACATTTATTTAGTACTGTAGATATGTGGTAGTGGTGGAGTAGGAGCCTGAGGGTACACAGTGTGTTGTGAATGTATTGTAATGTTTTTAACATTTTATAAACTGCCTTAATTTAGCTGGACCCCAGGAAGAGTAGCTGATGCATTGGCAGCAGCTAATAGGGATCCATAATAAATACAAATACACAGGTGCACCTTGTGCTGTGGGCAATAAAAGGCCACTCTAAAAATGTGCAGTTTTGTCACAAAACACAATGCCACAACGTGTATGGCTTTGTTTGGGTGATCGGTTTGCTGATGTCAACGTTGTGAACAGAGTGCCCCATGGTGGCGGTGGGATTATAGTATGGGCAGGCATAAGCTATGGACAACGAACACATCCCTTTTGCCCTCAGGGCATGGACTCTACAAGTTGTCGAAAGCGTTCCACGGGGATGTGAAAACCCAGCAGCGTTGCAGTTCTTGACACACTCTGCTCACCTTAATTTTGGCTGCTCACCACATCCCTATTCAGTTCCTTATCAGTTAGTACTATTCGGGACCAGTGGGGTGTCCCTACCCTAAACACTACCCTTAACCATAACCTACCTCATCCTACATAGGTGTACATAGCACTTCAATCAATCACCTAACTAAACCTATTTGTACATATTAACTTAATTAGTCTCTTTTCCAAAATAAAAATCCTGATAGCTGTTTAGGCTACAGATGATGGGTCCTATGACCGATGTGTCACGACAGCAATATTCAACCCATCCGTTAAAAAACAACAACTCCTAACCCAGTACAGTGACTCGGTACCGGTACTTGCTACAATTAAATGTGTATCTATTTATATCTATTTGCTAATAAGAATTTTAAATTCTACACTTGCTTTATACGCCGCATGTGACCAATAACATTTGATTTGAATTTTATTTGACCCATACCTAACCTTAACCATTTGAATTTCAACCTCAACGGGGTGGTGTCAGCGGTGCACATCCTAAGGGCTCGCGGATAACAAGGGCCGTTCCCCTCGACGTCACTTCACGAGAGTGGCTCGCGCGACGCCAAGATCACAGCTGTCAATCACTTATCCGCATCAGCATCCGAATGGAGCGCTAGCTGGCGAGCTTAGTTATATTGTTTGTGTCTATTTAAGGTGTTACACTTTTCTTCACTTGAAACATGGATATGTTTGTTTCAAATGTGAAATGTGAGTTTATAGCAACTTTTTTCTGACATACAATGCTAACTGCTAACGTAGTTAGCTAGCCAGCTGACTAACCTTCCAGTGTGCTTTAGTTTACGCTTCAGAAAATGTAGCAAAGTTTAAATATATTGCTAAGTTACCGGTATATTGGTTACATTCCTCATTTGAAATTCGCAAAAGTTTCCTTGAAATGTATTGGCATTATATGAGACGTCGAAGGTGTGTGGCGACCTACGAACGGAATGCCAACCTGTCACGTCACTCAACAGGCAACTGTATGTACTTTTTTTCATGGTGGTTTTTGGAATTAAATATAGTTATGTTTTATTAAAGGTCTCACAGAGCGCCTGCTGCAGAAACAACTGGCTAATACAGATGAGGTTATTGAGAAGCTCTTTTGTGAAGACTTCCCAAGTGTAACACCACTGGATCCTCAGGTTGGCAGCCAAATTTAGAGCAGTATTTTTCTTCTCTAATGAAACCATTGTGTTTTAGTCAATACATAATTTAGTGTTTTAGTCAATACATAATTTAGTCTACAGAAAAATAGCTAGTTTGCTAATTGTCACTTCAAATTAACATATTCTCTAGCTTGAAGAAAGTGCCATTCAGCTGTGGAATTGGGCAGTCACCAAACGTGTGGGAACAGCCATAAATGAGCACCAGAAAGCAAAAGGTAGCCTAATACTTTTTTGCTGTGAAATACCTGATTTATGCCATTATCATCATTACTGACTTTCTCCTGTGATGCATTCCTCCCGGTCTGTCTGTGGTGTCAGTGCGTCATGTTGCATGCAGGCTGCTGTACTCCTGTGAGCCTGAGAATCCAGCAGAGGGCGCTGTGCGCAAACAGATCCTGGTCAGTGAAATGGCTCATGAAATAAACCACTGCACTGTAAGGCCCACCTCTGTCTTACTGTAATTAATTCATTAAGAAAATTAAAATTTTCTTTACAGATGGCCAGCAAGACAGGAAGAACTTGGCTAGACTGTAAAAAGCCCCAGCTAGCTGATAACTTCCTGAGCCTTGCTGTCAAAGTAAGCTTGAATATGTTAAACTATGCCCTATGACTATGTACAGTATCTAAGACAGTTGGTCAACTTTTAGAACTTCTGTCATAACACTGAACTCAAATGTTCATAATATTATTTGTCCAGAGCTTGGAGACACTGTACAGCCGACTAACATCCCGAGGCCATGGAGGGGCAGACATCAACACATCGAAAGGAGATGTGGAGAAGGACCTGCTTCGAGTTCTGTCTTACCAAGCTGAGTCGGTGAGCTAGAGATGGTTTCACCATCTAACACATACAACAATGTTAGACTAATTTGTACTTGTGAATTTGGCAACTGAAAGTGACATTTTCACACATGAAGAAAATAGTTTTTTGTTCACATATAGCTTTACCTCACTGATGTACTGGTAACTTATGATAGTTCTTATTCCGATGCAGGCACTTGCTCAAGAGAATCACCAAGAGGCTGTGGCCTGCATGCAGCGCTGTAAAGACATGCTACTGCGGCTCCCCAAAGAGGTAGGATACAAAAAGGAAACTAAACTCTGATATTACTTTGATGAAGCACTGTTTTTAACTCTCCCAATCTTGGGCAGGTATATTCAGCTACTTTCCCCCCCAAAGACAGGCTATCTCTCTCTCATGTGCTATAACTTCGGAGTGGATTCCTACAATATGAAAAAGTATGAGGAGAGTTCATTCTGGTTGAGGTAAATAGCATTGATTTAGCTTGACAAAAGATACTATATAACTGACATAAAGGAAGCATTACAGAAGCTCATCATCTGAAATATGTTACTTATGTTAATTACGGTGTATGATAAAGTGCAGTATATGAATATCTACACTGTTGTCTTTTCCAGCCAGAGTTATGACATAGGGAAGATGAATATAAAATACTCCCCTGGCGCTGAAGTGCAAGTAAGGGAGTAGTGCAGTTTATACATACCATAGTCTCTTCAGTTTTTTCACTAGTACTTCCTGGTTAATAGAAACGCCAAAAGCTCCAATGTTTTGATTTGTTTTTAATTACAGTAGAGTAAATTGCTGAACGTTCTTATTTAGGCCAAGGTCTTGAGGCTCCTTGCCACTGTCTATCTAAAGTGGGACTGTCAGCAGTTTCAGGAGAAGGCACTCAATGCTGTGAACTTAGCCAATAAGGTAACCTCCCCCCATCACTCTTGTTGATACTTTCTAATATTAAGCAAGATTATTTGGTTTTCAATTAAAACTCAGCAATTTGACAGGAAAGTGTGCACCCCTCTGGGCTCTACCTGAAGATCAGAATTCTACTGAGATGTGGGGCTCAGGATGACCACGTAAGAGCTGGTGAGTAGGACATTACCCTGTTTCTCTCTCTTTGCTTTTTTGAATGGCTTGAGTGGGAGTTTTAAGGACTCCCAAGTCCTCCGTTTACAGTACTGTATAATGCATTACCATTTAATCTTGCTGTCTCCATTCAGGAGTGACAGAGCTGCTGGAGTCAGAGGTTCCTCTGGAAGTGTGTCTAAGCACAGTGAAACTACTCATGGCTGAAGACAGGTAGACACACTGATCATCTTAACAAATTGCAAATCAGTTATCCACTTGTACCATTGTATTCATTCCAGACATTTTTAGATAAAGTAATAATGTCAATATTTTAAAATGTAAATATTTTCATGTTTCCATTGAAATACAACATTGTATTGATATATTGCATTGATATGTGCTGTGTGTTCTGTTGATATGTGTTCTCAGAGAGACATTGGCCTTTGACTACCTGAAGAGGGTGTGCCAGCACTTTGAGTCGTCCCCTGAACTGGGCAGTGCTCTGGTCCTGCACATTGAGCTGCTGCTGCAGAGAGGCAAGGAGCTTCTGGGAAAACAGAAAATAGAGGACATCATCACAGGTACTACAGTGGTGGTGGTGGACATCATCACAGGTACTACAGTGGTGGTGGTGGTGGACATCATCACAGGTACTACAGTGGTGGTGGTGGTGGACATCATCACAGGAACTACAGTGGTGGTGGTGGTGGTGGACATCATCACAGGTACAACAGTGGTGGTGGTGGACATCATCACAGGTACTACGGTGGTGGTGGACATCATCACAGGTACTACGGTGGTGGTGGACATCATCACAGGTACTACGGTGGTGGTGGACATCATCACAGGTACTACGGTGGTGGTGGACATCATCACAGGTACTACGGTGGTGGTGGACATCATCACAGGTACTACGGTGGTGGTGGACATCATCACAGGTACTACAGTGGTGTTGGACATCATCACAGGTACTACAGTGGTGGTGGACATCATCACAGGTACTATGGTGGTGGTGGTGGTGGACATCATCACAGGTACTACAGTGGTGGTGGTGGTGGACATCATCACAGGTACTACAGTGGTGGTGGTGGTGGACATCATCACAGGTACTACAGTGGTGGTGGTGGTGGACATCATCACAGGTACTACAGTGGTGGTGGTGGTGGACATCATCACAGGTACTACAGTGGTGGTGGTGGTGGACATCATCACAGGTACTACAGTGGTGGTGGTGGTGGACATCATCACAGGTACAACAGTGGTGGTGGTGGTGGACATCATCACAGGTACAACAGTGGTGGTGGTGGACATCATCACAGGTATTACAGTGGTGGTGGTGGTGGACATCATCACAGGTACAACAGTGGTAGTGGTGGTGGTGGTGGACATCCTCACAGGTACAACAGTGGTGGTGGTGGTGGACATCATCACAGGTACAACAGTGGTAGTGGTGGTGGTGGTGGACATCATCACAGGTACAACAGTGGTAGTGGTGGTGGTGGTGGACATCATCACAGGTACAACAGTGGTAGTGGTGGTGGTGGTGGACATCATCACAGGTACAACAGTGGTGGTGGTGGTGGACATCATCACAGGTACAACAGTGGTGGTGGTGGTGGTGGACATCATCACAGGTACAACAGTGGTGGTGGTGGTGGACATCATCACAGGTACTACAGTGGTGGTGGACATCATCACAGGTACAACAGTGGTGGTGGACATCATCACAGGTACAACAGTGGTGGTGGTGGTGGACATCATCACAGGTACAACAGTGGTGGTGGTGGTGGACATCATCACAGGTACAACAGTGGTAGTGGTGGTGGTGGTGGACATCATCACAGGTACAACAGTGGTAGTGGTGGTGGTGGTGGACATCATCACAGGTACTACAGTGGTGGTGGTGGTGGACATCATCACAGGTACTACAGTGGTGGTGGTGGACATCATCACAGGTACTACAGTGGTGGTGGTGGTGGACATCATCCCAGGTACTACAGTGGTGGTGGTGGTGGACATCATCCCAGGTACTACAGTGGTGGTGGTGGTGGACATCATCACAGGTACTACAGTGGTGGTGGTGGACATCATCACAGGTACAACAGTGGTGGTGGTGGACATCATCACAGGTACTACAGTGGTGGTGGTGGTGGACATCATCACAGGTACAACAGTGGTGGTGGTGGTGGACATCATCACAGGTACAACAGTGGTGGTGGTGGTGGTGGACATCATCACAGGTACAACAGTGGTGGTGGTGGACATCATCACAGGTACTACAGTGGTGGTGGTGGTGGACATCATCACAGGTACAACAGTGGTGGTGGTGGACATCATCACAGGTACAACAGTGGTGGTGGTGGTGGTGGACATCATCACAGGTACTACAGTTGTGGTGGTGGTGGACATCATCACAGGTACTACAGTGGTGGTGGACATCATCACAGGTACAACAGTGGTGGTGGTGGTGGACATCATCACAGGTACAACAGTGGTGGTGGTGGTGGACATCATCACAGGTACAACAGTGGTAGTGGTGGTGGTGGTGGACATCATCACAGGTACAACAGTGGTAGTGGTGGTGGTGGTGGACATCATCACAGGTACTACAGTGGTGGTGGTGGTGGACATCATCACAGGTACTACAGTGGTGGTGGTGGACATCATCACAGGTACTACAGTGGTGGTGGTGGTGGACATCATCCCAGGTACTACAGTGGTGGTGGTGGTGGACATCATCCCAGGTACTACAGTGGTGGTGGTGGTGGACATCATCACAGGTACTACAGTGGTGGTGGTGGACATCATCACAGGTACAACAGTGGTGGTGGTGGACATCATCACAGGTACTACAGTGGTGGTGGTGGTGGACATCATCACAGGTACAACAGTGGTGGTGGTGGTGGACATCATCACAGGTACAACAGTGGTGGTGGTGGTGGTGGACATCATCACAGGTACAACAGTGGTGGTGGTGGACATCATCACAGGTACTACAGTGGTGGTGGTGGTGGACATCATCACAGGTACAACAGTGGTGGTGGTGGACATCATCACAGGTACAACAGTGGTGGTGGTGGTGGTGGACATCATCACAGGTACAACAGTTGTGGTGGTGGTGGTGGTGGACATCATCACAGGTACTACAGTGGTGGTGGTGGTGGACATCATCACAGGTACAACAGTGGTGGTGGTGGTGGACATCATCACAGGTACAACAGTGGTGGTGGTGGTGGACATCATCACAGGTACTACAGTGGTTTTGGTGGTGGACATCATCACAGGTACTACAGTGGTGGTGGTGGTGGACATCACAGGTACTACAGTGGTGGTGGTGGTGGACATCACAGGTACTACAGTGGTGGTGGTGGTGGACATCACAGGTACTACAGTGGTGGTGGTGGTGGACATCATCACAGGTACTCCAGTGGTGGTGGTGGACATCATCACAGGTACTCCAGTGGTGGTGGTGGACATCATCACAGGTACAACAGTGGTGGTGGTGGTGGTGGTGGACATCATCACAGGTACTACGGTGGTGGTGGACATCATCACAGGTACTACGGTGGTGGTGGACATCATCACAGGTACTACGGTGGTGGTGGACATCATCACAGGTACTACGGTGGTGGTGGACATCATCACAGGTACTACGGTGGTGGTGGACATCATCACAGGTACTACGGTGGTGGTGGACATCATCACAGGTACTACAGTGGTGTTGGACATCATCACAGGTACTACAGTGGTGGTGGACATCATCACAGGTACTATGGTGGTGGTGGTGGTGGACATCATCACAGGTACAACAGTGGTGGTGGTGGACATCATCACAGGTACAACAGTGGTGGTGGTGGACATCATCACAGGTACAACAGTGGTGGTGGTGGACATCATCACAGGTACTACGGTGGTGGTGGACATCATCACAGGTACTACAGTGGTGTTGGACATCATCACAGGTACTACAGTGGTGGTGGACATCATCACAGGTACTATGGTGGTGGTGTACATCATCACAGGTACTACGGTGGTGGTGGACATCATCACAGGTACTACAGTGTTGGTGGACATCATCACAGGTACTACAGTGGTGTTGGACATCATCACAGGTACTACAGTGGTGGTGGACATCATCACAGGTACTACAGTGGTGTTGGACATCATCACAGGTACTACAGTGGTGGTGGACAACATCACAGGTACTACAGTGGTGGTGGTGGTGGTGGACATCATCACAGGTACAACAGTTGTGGTGGTGGTGGTGGTGGACATCATCACAGGTACTACAGTGGTGGTGGTGGTGGACATCATCACAGGTACAACAGTGGTGGTGGTGGTGGACATCATCACAGGTACAACAGTGGTGGTGGTGGTGGACATCATCACAGGTACTACAGTGGTTTTGGTGGTGGACATCATCACAGGTACTACAGTGGTGGTGGTGGTGGACATCACAGGTACTACAGTGGTGGTGGTGGTGGACATCACAGGTACTACAGTGGTGGTGGTGGTGGACATCACAGGTACTACAGTGGTGGTGGTGGTGGACATCATCACAGGTACTCCAGTGGTGGTGGTGGTGGACATCATCACAGGTACTCCAGTGGTGGTGGTGGACATCATCACAGGTACTCCAGTGGTGGTGGTGGACATCATCACAGGTACAACAGTGGTGGTGGTGGTGGTGGTGGACATCATCACAGGTACTACGGTGGTGGTGGACATCATCACAGGTACTACGGTGGTGGTGGACATCATCACAGGTACTACGGTGGTGGTGGACATCATCACAGGTACTACGGTGGTGGTGGACATCATCACAGGTACTACGGTGGTGGTGGACATCATCACAGGTACTACGGTGGTGGTGGACATCATCACAGGTACTACAGTGGTGTTGGACATCATCACAGGTACTACAGTGGTGGTGGACATCATCACAGGTACTATGGTGGTGGTGGTGGTGGACATCATCACAGGTACAACAGTGGTGGTGGTGGACATCATCACAGGTACAACAGTGGTGGTGGTGGACATCATCACAGGTACAACAGTGGTGGTGGTGGACATCATCACAGGTACTACGGTGGTGGTGGACATCATCACAGGTACTACAGTGGTGGTGGACATCATCACAGGTACTATGGTGGTGGTGTACATCATCACAGGTACTACGGTGGTGGTGGACATCATCACAGGTACTACAGTGGTGGTGGACATCATCACAGGTACTACAGTGGTGGTTGACATCATCACAGGTACTACAGTGTTGGTGGACATCATCACAGGTACTACAGTGGTGTTGGACATCATCACAGGTACTACAGTGGTGGTGGACATCATCACAGGTACTACAGTGGTGTTGGACATCATCACAGGTACTACAGTGGTGGTGGACAACATCACAGGTACTACAGTGGTGTTGGACATCATCACAGGTACTACAGTGGTGTTGGACATCACAGGTACTATGGTGGTGGTGTACATCATCACAGGTACTTCGGTGGTGTGGATGATGGTGGTGGTGTTGATGCAGTGAAATTAAAATGCAGTTCTAAGATTGCTGATATTTCCTCTTTCAGGCCACTACACTGGTAAACAGCTGTCTCCTCAGACTCTCACCTGTTTACATCTCCTGCTCTGGGACAAAGCCTCCAAGAACTTTGAGGTACAGTAGAACTTTTAATTAAATTTTTGAATTTCACCTTTATTTAACCAGTTAGGCCAGTTGAGAACAAGTTCTCATTTACAACTGCGACCTGGCCAAGATAAAGCAAAGCAGTGCGACACAAACAACAACACAGAGTTAGACATGGAATTAACAAACGTACAGTCAATAAAAATAAAAATCTATATACAGTGTGTGCAAATGAAGTACGATAAGGAAGGTAAGGCAATAAATAGGCCATAGTGGCGAAGTAATTACAATATAGCAATTAAACACTGGAGTGATAGATTTGCAGAAGATGAATGTGCAAGTAAAGATACTGGGGTGCAAAGGAGCAAAAAATAAATAAATAACAATATGGGGATGAGGTAGTTGGATGGGCTATTTATAGATGGGCTATGTACAGATGCAGTGATATGTGAGCTGCTCTGACAGCTGATGCTTAAAGTTAGTGAGGGAGATACGAGTCTCCAGCTTCAGTGATTTTTGCAGTTCGTTCCAGTTAATGGCAGCAGAGAACTGGAAGGAAAGGCGGCCAAAGGATGAATAGGCTTTGGGGGTGACCAGTGTAATATACCTGCTGGAGCACGTGCTACGAGTGGGTGCTGCTATGGTGACCAGTACGCTGAAATAAGGCGGCGCTTTCCCAACAAAGACTTATAGATGACCTGGAGCCAGTGGGTTTGACGACAAATATGAAGCGAGGGCCAGCCAACGAGAGCATACAGGTCGCAGTGGTGGGTAGTATATGGGGCTTTGGTGACAAAACAGATGGCACTGTGATAGACTGCATCCAATTTGCTGAGAATAGTGTTGGAGGCTATTTTATAAATGACATCGCCGAAGTCAAGGATTGGTAGGATAGTCAGTTTTACGAGGGTATGTTTGGCAGCATGAATGAAGGATGCTTTGTTTTGCGAAATAGGAAGCCTAATCAAGATTTGATTTTGGATTGGAGATGCTTAATGTGAGTCTGGAAGGAGAGTTTACAGTCTAACCAGACTCCTAGGTATTTGTAATTGTCCACAAATTCTAAGTCAGAACCATCCAGAGTAGTGATGCTGGACGGGCGGGCAGGAACGGGCAGCGATCGGTTGAAGAGCATGCATTTAGTTTTACTTGCATTTAAGAGCAATTGGAGGCCAAGGAAGGAGAGTTGTAATGGCATTGAAGCTCATCTTAGTTAACACAGTGTCCAAAGAAGGGCCAGAAGTGTACAGAAGGGTGTCGTCTGCGTAGAGGTGGATCAGAGAATCACCAGCAGCAAGAGCGACATCATTGATGTATACAGAGAAAAGAGTTGGCACTAGAATTGAACCCTGTGGTACCCCCATAGAGACTGCCAGAGGTCCGTACAACAGGCCCTCTGATTTGACACACTGAACTCTGTCTGAGAAGTAGTTGGTGAACCAGGCGAGGCAGTCGTTTGAGAAACCAAGGCTGTTGAGTCTGCCAATAAGAATGTGGTGAATGAGAGAGTCGAAAGCCTTGGCCAGGTTAATGAATATGGCAGCACAGTATTGTCTTTTATCGATGGCGGTTATGACATCGTTTAGGACCTTGAGTGTCTGAGGTCCACTCATGACAAGTTCGGAAACCAGATTGCATAGCGGAGAAGGTACGGTGGGATTCAAAATGGTCGGTGATCTGTTTGTTAACTTGGCTTTCAAAGACCTTAGAAAGGCAGGGTAGAATAGATATAGGTAACTGTTTGTGTCTAGAGTGTCTGCTGAAAATAAGTACATTGCTCTGTCATAGTGAAGTCTGTATGTGTTGGGATGTGAGTCATTTTCCTGTTCCAGACTAAGAACTTCTCAGAGGCTCTGCAGTGGTATAACTACTCCTTGAGTTTCTACAAGGCTGGCCAGATGGAGCCCAACCTGGCCAAGCTTCAGAGGAACAGAGCTTCCTGCTTACTGCAACTGCAGCAGCTGGACAAGGTGACTCAATAGTGTGACAACAGACTTCACACAGCATTTTGTAATTATTACTGTATAGTAATCTTAGTGTGTACCGTGTGTGTGTGTGTGTGTGTGTGTGTGTGTGTGTGTGTGTGTGTGTGTGTGTGTGTGTGTGTGTGTGTGTGTGTCAGGCCAAAGAAGCAATAAAGGAGGCAGAGAGATGTGATCCAAACAGCATCTTCACTCAGTTCAGTGTTTACAAGATTGCTGTCCTGGAGAACAATGTGGAGAAAGGTAACAGCATATTACATGAGTGTGGTGAGTTTTAGGATGGACTACATGTATTCAGGCCTTCTGTGCCTCTCAGTCTGAAGCCCTGTTTCTGTCAGCTGCAGAGGCAGTGAAGGCCATCGCGGCTCTGGCCCAAGGTCCTTTGACCAGTGAGGACAGACTGCTAGTGGCTGAGAATGCTGCCTCCAACCTCCTCAGTCTAGCTGCTCAGATCGCTCTGGAGGTGGGTCTCCATTACTGACCTACCTCTAGGACTGATAACGAGGATGATGACAATTCGAGAGCTTGGGACTAAACGGTTCTATCTGCATTTGTTGACAACATGCCGTTATTGACATAGCCTTGTTCTTTTCAGTGTTCTCTAGCCATATAGTAAATACCCCCATTCATGTTTTAAAGAATAAAATATAAAAGTTGCTGACATCATTCAAACCATTGAGGGTTTGGAACTTTAAAGCCAATTACCTCAGAATCATCTTTTTGCAGACAGTCCCAAGCTCTTGGAATTGTTGAAGGAGAAAATACCCATCGTTCTCATTGTCATCCTTTGTTTCCTTTCCTTCCAGAATGAGCAACAAGACACAGCCATGAAGGCTCTGGAGAGTTTGTGTGAACACTCAAAAGATGAAGCTCAGGTTCTCACTGCTCTCAGGTCAGTTACTAACGTACACAAACAACATCAGTGAACTCTTGTCCAGCGAGATCAGTAACACGATGTGAATGGTCATCTGTAACACATACAGTGTCTTGTGAAAGTAATCACCCCCTTGGCATTTGTCCTATTTAGTTGCCTTACAACTTGGAATTAAAATATATTTTTTGGGAGGTTTGTATCATTTGATTTACACAACATGCCTACCACTTTGAAGATGCAAAATATGTTTTTGTGAAACATACAAGAAATAGCACGTTCAAGTTCTGTTTTTTTTGTGTTAACTATTCACCCCCCCCAAAGTCAATACTTTATAGAGCCACCTTTTGCAGGAATTACAGCTGCAAGTCTCTTGGGGTATGTCTCTTTTAGTTTGGCACATCTAGCCACTGGAATTTTTGCCCATTCATCAAGGCAAAACTGCTGCAACTCCTTCAAGTTGGATGGTATACAGCAATCTTTAAGTCATACCACAGAATCTCAATTGGATTGAGGTCTGGGCTTTGACTCGGCAAGACATTTAAATGTTTCCCCTTAAACCACTCATGTGTTGCTTTAGCAGTATGCTTAGGGTCATTGTCCTGCTGGAAGGTGAATCTCCGTCCCAGTCTCAAATCTTTGGAAGACTGAATGTCACGTTCGTCATAAGGATCGGACCAAGGCACAGCATGGTATGCCTACATTCTCTTTTTAATGAATGAACAAAATCAACGAACGAAACGCTATACAAACTAGTGCTGACAGGCAACTAAACATAGACAAGATCCCACAATTAACAATGGGGAAAATTACTACTTAAATATGATCCCCAATCAGAGACAACGATAAACAGCTGTCTCTGATTGGGAACCATATCAGGCCAACATGGACATACAAAATCCCTAGATGACAAAACCCCTAGACATACAACAACTAGAGTACTCACCCTCGTCACAGCCTGACCTAACCAAAATATATAGAAAAACAGAGAATCTAAGGTCAGGGCGTGACACTGAAACAAGTTTCCCTCAAGAATTTCCCTGTATTTAGTGCCATCCATCATTCCTTCAATTTTGACCAGTTTCCCAGTCCCTGCTGATGAAAAACATCCCCACAGCATGGTGTCCTCGGGGTGACGAGAGGTGTTGGGTTTGCGCCAGATATAGCGTTTTCCTTGATGGCCCAAAGCTCAATTTTAGTCTCATTTGACCAGAGTACCTTCTTCCATATGTTTGGGGAGTCTCCCACATGCCTTTTGGCATACACCAAATGTGTTTGCTTATTTCTTTCTTTAAGCAATGGCTTTTTCCTGGCCACTCTTCCGTAAAGTCCAGCTCTGTGCAATGTATGGCTTAAAGTGGTCCTATGGACAGATACTCTAATCTCCGTTGTGGAGCTTTGCAGCCCATTCAGGGTTATCTTTGTTGCCTCTCTGATTAATGCCCTCCTTGCTGGGCCGTGAGTTTTGGTGAGAGGCCTCGTCTTGGCAGGTATGTTGTGGTGCCATTTTCTTTCCATTGTTTAATAATGTATTTAATTGTGCTCCGTGGGATGTTCAAAGTTTCTGATATTTTTTTATAACCCAACCCTGATTTGTACTTCTCCACCACTTTGTCCCTGACCTGTCTAGAGAGCTCCTTTCAGAACAGGTGTGTATATATACTGAGATCATGTGACAACTCACGAGACACTTAAATAAAGTCCACCTGTGTGCAATCTAACTAATTATGTGACTTCTGAAGTTAATTGGTTGCACTAGATCTTATTTAGGGGCTTCATAGCAAAGTGGGGAATACATATGCACACACCACTTTTCTGTTTTTTAATTTTTAAATGTTTTTTTAAGCAAGTTATGTTTTTCATATCACTTCACAAATTTGGACTATTTTGTGTATGTCCATTCAAATCAAATTTATTCATATAGCCCTTCTTACATCAGCTGATATCTCAAAGTGCTGTACAGAAACCCAGCCTAAAACCCCAAACAGCAAGCAATGCAGGTGTAGAAGCACTGTGGCTAGGACAAACTCCCTAGAAAGGCCAAACCTAGGAAGAAACCTAGAAAGGAACCAGGCTATGAGGGGTGGCCAGTCCTCTTCTGGCTGTGCCGGTTAGAGATTATAACAGAACATGACCATTACAACAAAATAGGAAAAATGCCAAGGGGGATGAATACTTTTGCAAGATGACCTTATCATAAACATGACATAACATACAATGACAGTTGATTATGACAATTTGTGTCACATCAGCTTCCACCATAAATGTGTTAGAATGCATGACGCAGTGAAACATGGTGCTGTTTAAGCTTTCAATGAGGTTTAACTGTGTCTCCATGATCTACTGACCTATATCTTTTAATTTCTCCTGTGAAATGTGTGCCGCTCAGTACAGTGTTAGTAGGTGAAAGGAAGTAGGTCCCGAGTCCTCATGGTCTTTGTCTATTACAGGTGTTTGGTTCGACTAGTGCTCTCAACAATAGAAAAGGCCAGTGGGGAGATAGGGTGAGTTTGATGAGATATCGTGAAACATGATCATCATACAATAGTGTTTAAATGCTCCATTTCATTTTAGTAATTTAGCCAACGCTCTTATCCAGAGCGACTTACAGGAGCAATTAGGGTTAAATGCCTTGCTCAAGGGCACATCGGTATACTTTTTTCACCAATCCGGCTTGGTGATTCGAACCAGTGACCTTTTAGTTACTGGCCCAACGCTCTTAACCGTTAGAATACTTGCTGCCCATTTCTACAGCGTTTCAGTTGTGGTTGATTTACTGTTTCTGCTTCTTAACATTTCCTCTATATATAGACATGCAAATCTGGATATTCTGCTGTCATATCTAAAAATGGGTGAGTACAATATACAACAATCACACTTACAGCAACATCTTTCTCCCCTCAATATATGAGTACTCTGAGGCAATGCATTAGCAGTGTTTCCCCTATGCGCACCGGCGCTGCTAAATCCTCCCCCGTCTCCCCCCAAAAAATTATTATGTAGAATTGGCTGGTGATGTCATTGAGATCGAGATAAAATTAAACTGTCCTCGATTTACAGATGAGTTCCACAGGAAGAGAACACAATTTAATTTTCATACATTTTGGGAGTAGAATGTCCTTTTAAAAAAGGCACCAGAAGTGACCTTCTCACAGTCGTTCAACATACCCCCGGACCCCCCCAGGAAGACCCCCACTACCTCTGCCACCTCTGCTTAAAAAAATCCTCAGCTTTAGTGTCGATTCTATTTTTCTCTGCTGTGTGCTGCTGCTTGGTTTTCACCCAGCCTGTGTTTGTTGTTTACTGTCACCACCACAGCACTGCAGAAAGTGTCACAGCTCAGCCCAGGGCCTAGCATGGCTGTAGAGCAGCGCACAGAGGACGCCAACTGGTTCAGGAAGATTGGTACTTACATACTATCTGGAGATACACTGTTATTTATCTCACTCTTGTACAATTATCGGAATTATCTTGGTATTTTACGAATTACAGTAGCACTGTGTATGCAGCATAGTGTGCTGTGCATTTTGTCTAATTTTATTTCTGTGTGCCCACATGTGTCTTAGCTTGGAACTCTGCGCTGCAGTGTGAGAGCAGCCCTGACAGGATGAGGGATTTCTTTCTGTTCTCTTACCAGGCAAGTCCTCTTATTAGCATCACTGGGAGAATTGATCTGTATCTGTGCAGGTGTAGATCAATACAACCCACAGGGAATTAGTGTTGCCAAAGATAAAGAAACGTGGAGCCCTGCAGCTTCCGCATAAAACAACTTGGTCAGTCGTTATACCCTTACACCCCTAAAACACGCAGACACAGACCGTCATGCAGGCACCCTCCGTTTAATGCGTTCTCTCTGTGTTGTGGTCCTTTATCTTTATGGTACTCTTAATATACACTGCTCAAAAAATAAAGGGAACACTAAAATAACACATCCTAGATCTGAATGAATGAAATATTCTTATTCAATACTTTTTTCTTTACATAGTTGAATGTTCTGACAACAATATCACACAAAAATGATCAATGGAAATCAAATTTATCAACCCATGAAGGTCTGGATTTGGAGTCACACTCAAAATTAAAGTGGAAAACCACACTACAGACTGATCGAACTTTGATGTAATGTCCTTAAAACAAGTCAAAATTAGGCTCAGTAGTGTGTGTGGCCTCCACGTGCCTGTATGACCTCCCTACAACGCCTGGGCATGCTCCTGATGACGTGGAGGATGGTCTCCTGGGGGATCTCCTCCCAGACCTGGACTAAAGCATCCGCCAACTTCTGGACAGACTGTGGTGCAATGTGGCGTTGGTCGATGGAGCGAGACATGATGTCCCAGATGTGCTCAATTGGATTCAGGTCTGGGGAACGGGCGGGCCAGTACATAGCATCAATGCCTTCCTCTTGCAGGAACTGCTGACACACTCCAGCCACATGAGGTCTAGCATTAGGAGGAACCCAGGGCCAACCGCACCAGCATATGGTCTCACAAGGGGTCTGAGGATCTCATCTCGGTACCTAATGGGAATCAGGCTACCTCTGGCGAGCACATGGAGGGCTGTGCGCCCCCCCCCAAAGAAATGCCACCCCACACCATGACTGACCCACCGCCAAACAAGTCATGCTGGAGGATGTTGCAGGCAGCAGAATGTTCTCCACAGCGTCTCCAGACTGTCACGTCTGTCATGTGCTCAGTGTGAACCTGCTTTCATCTGTGAAGAGTACAGGGCGCCAGTGGCGAATTTGCCAATCTTGGTGGTCTCTGGCAAATGCCAAACGTCCTGCACGGTGTTGGGCTGTAAGCACAACCCCCACCTGTGGACGTCGGGCCCTCAAACCACCCCAATGGAGTCTATTTCTGACCGTTTGAGCAGACACATGCACATTTGTGACCTGCTGGAGGTCATTTTGCAGGGCTTTGGCAGTGCTCCTCCTGCTCCTCCTTGCACAAAGGCGGAGGTAGCGGTCCTGCTGCTGGGTTGTTGCCCTCCTACGGCCTCCTCCACGTTTCCTGATGTACTAGCCTGTCTCCTGGTAGCGCCTCCATGCTCTGGACACTACGCTGACAGACACAGCAAACCTTCTTGCCACAGCTCGCATTGGTGTGCCATCCTGGATGAGCTGCACTACCTGAGCCACTTGTGTGGGTTGTAGACTCCGTCTCATGCTACCACTAGAGTGAAAGCACCGCCAACATTCAAAAGTGACCAAAACATCAGCCAGGAAGCATAGGAACTGAGAAGTGGTCTGTAGTCACCACCTGCAGAACCACTCCTTTTTTGGGGGGTGTCTTGCTAATTGCCTATAATTTCCACCTGTTGTCTATTTCATTTGCACAACTGCATGTGAAATGTATTGTCAATCAGTGTTGCTTCCTAAGTGGACATTTTAATTTCACAGAAGTGTGATTGACTTGGAGTTACATTGTGTTGTTTAAGTGTTCCCTTTATTTTTTTGAGCAGTGTATATATGCGTGTGTGTGTGTGTGGTAACCCTAGCTGTCCCAGTTCTGCCCCCCGGACCGGTCCGTGTTGATGGGCCAGAAGACGTGCCTGCTGATGGCTGCTGCTGCCTCCCTGGAGCTCTGCAGGAAGTCTCCATACTCTGACCAGGTGTGTACCACCCTCTCTCTCTTGCGCTCTCTCTCTCTGTCCTGTCTCTCTCTCTCTCTCTCTTTTTCTCTGCCTGTCTTCCATATTTAGCTCTTTCTCCATCCGCATGGATGGAAATTTACCAAGACCAGCGGAGAGGAGAGGTGACTAACTGTTATCAGTGCTGGCGTAGGTAGTTATTTTATTTTGAATCTTGCCGTTATGGATAGCGGCCACTAGGTGGCGATGATGGATACTGAATGCCACTGTCCTCCTGTTTAGACGGAGCAGCTGACACAAGCCCTGGAGCATATTCAGATCTGCTGGGAGGTCTGGAAGAATCTTAAAGCATCAGGTGGCCCTAATTATCCCTCCTCTTCCATTCCATACTGTGCTCTGCTCAATTCTGCCATGATGTTAGATTACGTTGTGTGAGGAGAATAATCTGACACCTTCTGACACACCCAGGGGACAACTCCAAGGACCCAACCAACATTTTGCTGCTGCTGTATGAGTTTGAGGCTCGTACCAAGCTCAACGACCCCAAGGTGGAGACAGTGCTGGAGTCAGTGCTGGAGCTGGATAATGTTGAGATCAAGGTGTTGGAGACCATGGCAGGTGAAGAGTAAACACCGTAGTTGACCCTCCTTACAGGACTTGTCCTCCTCATCCAGTGTTTTTTGCTCGGCCACACAGTTTTGTATTGAGTATTGTGATGAGTGTGTTTCTTCTGTCCTTAGCCTTAGCCATGGAGCCTCCTGCCCACTTCCCTCTGCTGTGTAAGAAGGCCTTGAGGATCGCTCTGTCTCTGCACAGGAAACAACCACAAGCAGACCTGGCCCGCTGCAGGTGTGTGCCCTTCTCATTGCTCATCCCATCACAAAACAAGCCTCACAATTTACCATTGGTAACTTGACCGGGTCTTTCAGAGACTGGTATATGATCCAGTCAGATATTTGCTGTGACAGAATTCCAATGTGTCCGTGCGTAGGTTGCTGTGTGTGATGTCTAACTCCCTCTCTATCTCAATGCTCCCTCTCAGCCAGTGTGTCCACAGCCTGATCCAGCTGTCGCTACCCAGCGGCGTGTCGGATGTGGAGGCCCGTGTGCTGGAGGAGGTATGGGGCTACTATGAAGAGGCCCTGTCCATCATCACAGCCGCAGTGAGTCGGCAGCAATCTCGTGCCACCGTCGCAACCCTGCATTGTAATTAACCCCCCTCGTCCCTCTGCTGCTGCACTGAAAGCATCTCCTGTTTGTTTTTATCAATGGGCTTTCAGCAGCACTTCAATTAGCAGATGCTTCCATTCACCATCCCTTTCCTGCCAATATGAATGGTAATGTGCTGTACAAGCCATCGCTCTGCTGTTAAACTGGTGAAAAGACGCATCAGAGTATTGAAGCATTACCAAGCTCTATGTGCACAGGCATATTGTCATATGCAGAGTTGCAAATTGAAGCACTGCCGTGCAGATTTTCCAATACACAACCTTGTAATCGAAACATTAAAACAATGGATGGACAAGTGCCTTAAATTAATATACATCAGTCACATACATTTAAAATCTTCCTCATAAGTTAGCGTGGTCCCGTATAAAATCCGGTATTTTCTGACACTCCCAGTGTCATTCCCAGACTGACTATAGACACTGAAAGCCACATTCATAGGCATACCTGGACTCTGAGGTCAGGTGAGTTATCACGGGTGCTCCAAGCCAGGTGGACGGCAGCAGAATGTGTTTGTTGTCTCCTCTGTGCCTCCCCTCCAGGCTGAGGACTTCCCTGAGATGGAGATCCTGTGGCTGCTGACCCGAGCCTGGAACACAGGCATCCTGCTGTATAGCCTGGCCCAGTACCCCGAGGCTGAGAGGTGGTGTGGCCTGGGCATGAGCTTCCTCCGCCACCTGGGCTCCCTGCAGGAGAGCTACCAGATACAGGTACTACTGACTGACTGTGGGAGGGAGCAACAATGGAGCGTGACAGGGCTGAGTCATCCAGAGTCAAATGAGAGGCCTTAGCCTCGTCTTAAATTAGAAAACATTGACTGTATACCTGTTACTGGAAAGAAATAGCCATTTGTTTCTTAATTAGATTGCTAATAGCCAGTATTGTTTGTCTGTCCACAGATGTCAGGTCTGTACAGTGAGGTCCTGGACAGACTAGACAAAGCCAAGAAGAACCTTATCATGGAGGAGTGATCTTGCTGATTGAGCTCTGCAGAGCACTTTTAATGTCAGGTGCCTGATATCATCCATGTGGTAGCTGGGATGGTGGTTTACTGTATGAAGTCTCACTGGTTCCTGTGACTGGTCTTCAGTTTAGTCAGCTCCTCCAGGATGTCAGTTGCATCCTGCCCCTCCCTAATATTTCCCTATGGAGAGTTAGCCTAGCCTAGTCTAGCTTTTGTAGTTCATGTTTTGGTACTTCTCTACATAAATAATTCTATCCCCCCCGATATTACATTCAAATGAATTTTACATCGTATTATTTAAACAACTACTAATACCAGTGGACTTGATTTGGTGAGAATAAAACACATCGAAATCATAACCGAGTCACATTTTATTTTCAAACAAATAAACTCTTGTCCAGTCCAAACCGAAAACCCCAAACAAAAAAAGTTGCAGGACTGTGCTCCCTCATGACTAGGACAGGGAAGACCATTTGGCCCAGCATCCTGATAGGCTCAAACACCTTCAGTGTGACAGGAAGGAAACTACTGTACAATCAAATAATTCGCAAGCACTTACTGCACAGGTGTGCTGTCAAACAACTCATCACCCAAAAGGACAAACCAGGACCCAACAACCCCCCCCCCAGAAAAGCTTGCATCATCGTGTCTCTCACTGGAACAAAGACCCTCATCAATTATACACACACGGGCATTTAGGTTCAATCTTGTTATACCGCAACTTCAATGGAAAAGATGAAAAAAACCTAGTTATTTGGGCTTTATTGACATGATTGCTGACCGAGGTGTATAAATACCAGACATATTAAACAGTCAGCTGTGTTTCAACTAAAAACAGAGGACCAGGTTTAAATCAGATATTCATCAATGCTCCTCCGGGTTTCTGGAATATATTGTAGGTTGCTGCCTGCATCTTGTCTTCATTCTTTGAATCTATACACCATTTTCCACAAGAAATAACATGTAGACAGGCCCTACTTGAGGGAATTAAATTCCCAATGGACTAAAAAGTGTTCCAATAGGCAGCTGAAGATTTGTCTATAGAGAAATATCAACATTACGTCACATGTATGGAAAAATTTGAAACTATATCTCGGAATATCTGTTTACTTACCTGTCATTTGTGATCTATAAAAATGTTTTGTCCCAGTTTATTTCACATATGCATGAAGCACAGGTGAGGGGGATCTGCTGGCGGCATATTTACATTTGACAGCTACCACACCCTTTGAAACAGTCTGTAAGCAGTTTATAAATGGCTCTGTTCCCTTCGGTTATTCCCTGAACTCTGGTTTTGACACAGGTAATGACAGCTGGTTTAGCAGTGGTGCCTGGCAGGTGGGCACACCTGTTCAGAAAATGCCTGCATGTACAGGTGTTCGGGGGGGGGGGGGGCAGAGCGCAAGGGCATACAGAAGATGGTCTGGCTCTCAGGCATCTGAGGAAAACCCTTCCCCTCTTGCAAAAACAGTGGAAAATGAAATGTTCACAGGGTAGGGGGCCACAGTATTCTTAAACAAGTCAGACACGTCCCCTCACATGAACAAATAAACACAGTGCCAAGATCTGCAAAGGAAGATTTAGCAGGTTATTTCAATCCTGTTGAATCCATAAAGCCAACTCAGGCAAGGGTTTACCACAGAAGTGGTCTTCACGAAACTTCACAAGATATGCTGATCTATTATGTCTATTAAAGAGTTCAATGCAAATGCCTTTCAAATCTCTCAAACCATTCAGTCAGTTACTCTTTCATTCACATTTAACATCTGTGAACTCTTAAATTTGTCCTTTAAAACATGGTGTTTGTCGCAGGGGAAATTATATCGGTGCGTTAGATTCTTGAGCTGACTGAGCTCGCCCCAGATATACCATTGGGTTCATAACACAGTGGCTCAAAACATACCCAGAACAAATTTAAAAAACGTTATAGATACAGAGCATATAGGTTTTAATCAAACCCCTCAAGTGTTATTATGGATGGGGGGGACAATCCAAAAACCAGTTATATTGACTCTTTAATTGTTAGGACATCCAATACAATTTGTCTTGTTCTACCCGTTTTAAGGCCACCTTCAGGGTGGCATATACAGGACAGTACCATGTGACCAATCAATCAAAAAGAATCATCTTGGAAGGCAGAGAGTGTAATAGGGTGGTCTGCTGCTCAACATGGGTGAGGGAGCTATGGCTGCCCAAATTGGAATCCAATAAATTCTTAACTGACAACAGGAAAAGGATAAAAATACAGGGGGAAGATAGGAATCCACAGAGGTGAGATATGCGTTCGGTCTATTGCACTCACAAGTTGGACCTCCTGGAAGTTAGGAGGACAACTCAGAAAATAAAATAAATTTCCTGTTTGTTTTCCTTTTCAATTATTTGTAGCTTCCCTCACAAAGTACAGGTAATAATATAACAATTTGTATTTGATGTAAGGCAGTTTGGTGTTTTGCAGAGAGCCCCGTTACACTTCTCTACCCCCACCCTTTACACAGAGCAGCTAAAAATCACAAGCAAAAAAAAATCCCACAAAAAAAAACAAAGGAATGAAATCTAACAGCCCTCCAAGTAGACAATTCTAGTGAAATGTAAAATGTCGTTTTAATATGTAGTAAAATCTCAGTAGGATTTGTTCATTTACCTTGTGATTTCATTATATAAATGTAGATTCATAACACATTTCTTTCATTTGTTCTGCCTCCCAAGAGGTCTTGATCAGCTGCAGCAGCACCAACAACTGGCAGCTGATCAAATCGCAAGCTGGTTTGTGATAGATCACCAGTCTGTAGGCTTCTCCACCAATTTCTTCAGTAATTATAGACAAGAGAGAACTCCTCCAACAGTACCATCAGCTGGGCTTGATATTATTCAGTCCTTGTAGAAAAAACCCTTCCTAAGTGGTCTTTGCTTCTCTAGTGTCTTTTTTAAATGTGATTTGATGAACATTTACAAAGTGTTCCAACTTGTGTGATTAAGTCTCCATTCCCCTGCAACTTCCCCTGAATCCCAAACTCCTCCTCACCTCGGCATCGTCTGTAAAACATTCTGATTTTCAACTGTCAGTCCCATTTCACAAAAGAAGGATTATTTGTCCCTTTCCCTTTTTTTTGTTTTAAAATGACAAATTCATTCGGAATGGCATTTCCAGTCTTAAATGGATTTGCTGAGAAACTCATGCAGGGGTGTGCACAGTCACAGTAATGGTGATAAGACTTTCCATTTGAGATTAACATAATGATGACACTAAAACTTGATATGAAACATATCGGCAAAAAAGGGGGAGGGAGGAGCTATTTGGGGGATGGTCGGGGTGTGGGGGGCTGCACTGACACAGAGGGGTATAGCTGGGAGCTCAGAGCTTCTCTGAGGAAGGTATCCAGATGTAGGGGCCCGACTGTTCCTCGATGATCATCTTGATTTTGTTGTAAATTTCCTCTAGAGAGTCACCCTGTACAATGGCTGGAGACGGACAGAGAAGTAGATATCATGAGTGCATCGATGCATTAAGATTCCTACTTGCCCTACAATACGCTTCAAGCGTATCAAAAATATGTATAATCTGCGATGAACCTAAAAAAATAAAGTAGTGGACTTACCTGTGAAAAATTCTCCAAACTCTTGTTCCAGTTTAATTGCCTTATCAAAGATTTTATTGGATTGCTCAAATGTCTGTCTCTTATTCATCTCCCTACAACACAGACATGGTTGGTTAGTGTACAGTACAGGAAGTGATTGTTGTATGGAGTTACAGTAAAGAGAATCTTTTAACAGTTCATTAGATCCAAGAACAGACACACTTACATAAGAGTTTCAATGGATTTTGGTTTGATGAAAATTGCGATCGAATAAAGTTGTGCTTGTTGCAGTCGCTTTATAGCGTTTCCAGACACGTCCAGGATACAGTGTTTTCCCTTCATGAAGAGGAACGAGAGAAAGAGCACTTAAGTATCAAAATAACACATTTTCTCATACATCCCTTAACAATCAATCAGAAATTAACCTTGTGTATATTGCACATTTATGATGTGTTGTGCTCCCTACCCTCTCAGCCACTGCTCTGACAGACAAGATGCTGGTCCCATAGAGGTTCTCGTTGAACTGGCCTGCCTCAATGAACTTATTATCCTGAATGTCCTTCTCCATCTGCTCCCGTGAGCCCACAAAATGGTAGTCCTGGCCGTCCATCTCGTTCTCCCGCCGCGGACGTGTCGTGTCTGCACAGATCGAGGGACAGATTCAAATGACTGTTAGGGAGATGTCACTAAAACACGGGATATATATTTTCCACTCGTGTTTCTATAAGTGGCTGTGATAATGTGGTGCATGTTGTCAAGTGGTCTACTCACGAGGAACGCAGGAACCAAACTTGTGAGGGAACTCTGAGATCAGGTCATCGTTTACTCTGTCTTTCATTGGGCCCAAGATGATCACAGGCCTTGTGTAATGAACTGCAAACGAGAAGAGAGGGCGCAGGTCAAAACTCATGTCTGCAAACACTGGAATAAGATACCATTAATGCGTATCAAACCCCATCCTAAATGGAGGAGAACATCTAGTATATTGTATACTTACTCTCCTGTCGAATCACTGGCTCATATGAGAGAATTGTGTCTTCCTGACCCTCTGAATAGCAGAAAGACAACAGTTTGAGTAAAAATAAATATTCATTATAATCCCATGACAATGGATTACGAGATGTGGTTGATAGTAATGGAATGTTTAAAGTACTCTTTTCATAGTCACATTTTCCATAACAGCAGACGAAAGCGACTGTTTTGCTACTAAGTGCCTGATACTATCGCAGTCAAATGCCAGCTCACTACAGCACCGAGGACTAAAATAAAACATTGCTTTGGATACAGGTGTAATGACATGCCGCATGCTTTTCATTTAGTTGGATTATGTCCAAAATAAAAGCTGCAAAAAAAGGAAAATAAGGTTGCTTACTTGAGCTGCTTTCACTGTCGCTTGTGTTTGACGTCAGGCATTCTGCAAGGAGAGGAACATGTTTATGTTGGGAAAGCTCAAAGCTGGGCAGTAGTAGTAAAGCCACATCAAAATAAATTAGTTTTCATTTTGGTGAGGGAAAAAAGTTCACCACCAGTTGCCGGGCATCAAGAAGGAAAAACAAAGTCCCTTGTTGTCCCACTGCATATAACCCGATGAAAAGGAAAACGGACAGAAAGAGGGAAAAAAATGAAAAGAAAACAGTCTTGTTCTGCGCAACAGCGCTTTCTACACGGGGAAGTGGTTGGAGGTTTGCAGCAATAGGAAATTAAGTGTTTCCTTTCACAAAGTCCCAAGTGACCCTCCAGTCCCTTGCCAGTGTTTCCTATCGAGGGCTCTGTATCTGTCACACCAGATACAGTGTCGGGGACAAGCCAAAGAAAACAGTGGTGGTGGGCCTGTTAACAAGCATACAAGGGCACTGGGCAGTCAGCTCAGCTTGCTAACATGGAAAAGCAGAATATGAAAAGCAAACCCTGTCCAGTCAGTGTAGGGAGGGAGATACTTGGTTTCTCCAAGTAATCACTCTCTGACAATGACCCACTAAACTTTTATAGTAAATTCCCTACAGGGAAGAAGGAAGTCAGACAAGGTTTAACACTTGCTCTCTTACCCTAGGGCAGTGTGTGTGTGTGTGTGTATCAGTAAACAAGAGTGTGTGTGTTTGTCGCAGCCATTGCTAGCCAGGTCTGCATTGAACAGGCGTTTAGCTCGGAACTCAGGGGACAGCAGCTGCAGCGTGACAGTCCAACCACACACTTACTCAAACTCTTTGATCCATAAAAGTCATCGCTTAACCCTGGGAAGTCCTGAGTGTCCCGACAGGTGAGAGCAGAAACAAACAGAAGAGGCAGACAGGAAGAAGAGGTTAGTGAGAGCTGGGACAGGCCGAGAGAGAGCGAAAGAGAAAGGGAGGAGCAGTGTGCTGGCTGCTCGCCTAGAGGCAGTAAGGCAGGCCAAGATGGGGGGGACCAACACGAGGCACTGTGCTCCCTAAACTCTGAGCCCCACTCTACTCCCAGTGAAAGCCAAGGCCTTGAAATTACACACAGCCAATCCCATGAAGAATGGGGTTTTGACCCGTTAGTGTTTTTTAGTGCTGCCGTCCAGCTAATGAAATTCTAGTTCTCTGGGTCAGTAACTGAGGATGAGGATTGACTGGGCAGCAATGAATAGTGGGGGTCTAACAGGGCCTCTAGCAGCAGTACACAGTTACTGTGTTAGTGCAGCCAGCCACACACCTGCCCTGGCAGCCAGCAGCACACACCTGGACTCTCCACCAGTGGACAGACAGACGAACAGATACCAGAGAGGCCGACACCTGAACCACCGGCCTGGGTCTGTGTGGGTCCTCTCTGGCTGTGAGTGAATGACAGTGAGCGGGAAAAGACAGCACTGCCCACAGACAGACAGCCACGGTCTGGTCCCAGAGGTGAGTGGAGAGATTAAGCTGCGGGAAGGATGAAGCATGAAAGGAAAGCGCGAAAAGTAAAACCCCCTCATATCACACACTTTGGGTACTCACGTTCAGACTCCACCAACTCCTGCACAATATTCTCCTTGCTCTTGTAAAACTGGAACTTGCGTGAGAGGTTGAAGCTTTTTTTGCGCTTTACTTTGACTGGCTGCTTGGAGATGTGCGTGATGAGGGGAGGGGGGCGATGGGGGGATGAAACAAAAAAACAGAACAGAACGTTGTTGTTCAATGAGGACACCAAACACGCATGCAAAACAAAATAAAAACAGACAAATCTAAAAACAAAGAAAAATCTAAATGAAAGAATGAAGGCAGATAAATGAAGGCAGATAACCAGGGTAAAATGAATGGAACACTTATGCAAAGGGGAGATCATTTCCATGTTGATCCTAGAAACGGTATATACACAAGAGGAAATTGCCCTTCTAATGAGCGAGCATATCATTACAGGACCATACAGGTGTCACAATATTAGATGAAAATCATGTGAAAACAAGACAACCAATTAATACATTCACCAGTGAGAGCCTGCATTGGTGAACCAGGGGTTTCTTACATTGCCTGATGTAGCCTAAGACTTCCGATCACATTAAAAACACTAATTGCACTTAGATAGGATAGCGACAGGTCCCATTACTAAGCATCGAGTCAGTTTGGTAGCCCCTTGTCTTTAAAGAGAGCGAGACTGTCTAATGTAATGTATGCAAGTCTTTAGGTTTCTCCACTAGTTCTAATGAGCAGCTAGGTCCCTGCTACATGCTCCTGTTCCCACACTGCCTGCCTCGGGGGGAAGTGGGTCAGCTCCCTGGGTGCCCACTGCCAGGCAGAACCAGAGAGCACAGCCCCCCAGACTCACCCTGTTGGAATCAATCATGCCCGTCCTGGCATGGAACTTGACTGTTTTTAACCTCGCTCGCTCCTTCTTCTCCACCCTGCGTAGAAAAGACCCGTTTCAAATCTCTTACTGAGGCACTTTGAGAGTCACAACAGCAGCACATTTTGGGTGGTAAAATGGGGTGATGAGGTTACCTCTTCTTGCTTGGAATGACCCCGATCTGCTCGCTCTCTCCGTGGGGCGTGACCAGACGCGCCTGCCACCACTCGTCATCGGAGGCGTTGATGACATGCAGGATGTCCCCATAGGAGAAGCTCAGGCCCTGGCTGGGCAGACAGCTGTCTCTGGCCCGGTCATAGTCAAAAAGGGCTCTACACACAGAAAGACAGAGAGGGGGAGGGGTGTTTGTGTCAATCACTCAACAGCATATACAGTATTACTGCACCATACTAGTAACAGGTTTTGAAGTTTAAAACCCACTACATCACATGATGAAATGTGACAATGTCATTGCAAAACACACTGGCTTCTTCGTTGCCACAGTTTCCATTACTTCTGCTATGAGTCTGTCAGACAGGGAACAGATAGCTCTACAGGCTCCACTACTGCCACTAACCTGGCAACAATCTGACCTGGCTCTGCAGGACACGACGTGGTCCAGTGTGGCGTTGCTACTACCAGTGTGTTCTCCCTACTGGCTGCCCGGTCTAAAGTAATCAGCCTGCCCTGATACTAGCTACCTGCAGGTATCAAGTCTCACTGCCAGGTTACATGAGTGCCTCCCCTGACACAGGCATTCAGATTGGACCCTGGCTATGTGTGTGTGTGTGTGTGCACCTGAGAGGTCTCACATTCCAGAGGATAGGCTGGCTGGGGAGATGTCTGCTCTACTGCTGTGCATTGGAATGAAACAAGAGCCTTTTCCTCCATAACTGTATGCTTAGTCACCCACACAGAGGAAAGGATAGCTCTACCTGGCTGACAAGAGAGAATTACAGGGCATTAGTCATCCTGGTTTACAGTGTATAGGTGGTCCAATGAGCTACAGGCTTGTTGGGAGATACTGTTCTGTCATTTTCCCATTGTATCTTAGTTTGTTTATTGACCGTTTCTGCTTTGGACATCGAACTGATGACACATCGTTACACAAGTATTTTGATCTAGCTTGTGTTCATAGTAAGCCTTGGATTTGTAGATGCTTCCTTCTCTGTCAAGAATCGCCATCAAAACTGAAAATGTTGCTATTCTTGCAGGGGTTGTAAATATTGGGTTTACGTGACGCTGCACCACAGCACTTCGCTTGAAATATGTTTCCAGTTCTTGGGACATGAGTGTTACATCATAGAATAATCATTTTCACCTTGACCCCCCAGAACACATCCTGTTCTGACTCAGGCAGCCGCACTCATTACAGTGGGGGAAGCTGCCTGCCTGGCACATGTTGCTCTTCCTGACTGACTGGGGTTCCTTACAGTTTTGGCTTCATGCCCAAAATGTAATAACATTATGATACCAGTAGTACTTTTGCCAGCCATAGGCTGCAGCTATGTAAAATAGGTCATGTGTGGCATCCAACTGAAAAGCTTGCTCATCAAATTCATCAGATGAGCAGATACTTGGCGTACGATAGTCTCATCATGACCTACTTTGTGATGATGAAAAATCATAGTATTTGTGAGTGGTGTGCTAAACGTGATGATTTTGGGAGCGGTGTGTACTGTGCGTGTGTTCTGGTACCTGACGTAGAGGGAACGTTTCTCGCTGGTGCGCAGGGAGCCCGAACCAGAGCTCATGCTACTGTTCATCATCTGTTCCCTCAGGTCGTGGATCTTCGACTCAAAGCGGCTGTACTCTGCAGGGACACGGTGTTAAACGGTGTTAAAATTCACAATGTCACATACACAGTTCACCTCCCTTTAATTCTCACAGAATCTGATGAATGGTTGATTTACTTGCAGGGACCGACATACACAATGTGTAAATATTCACAATGACACACGCCTAAAATAAACATTGTTATTTGCTTCACTCTCCAGTTCAGAGGTTAACACACACGGCCTGAATCAATGTGAAGTGAACCCAGTCCTCTACCAGTGTCTCCTGGGTATTGTATGAGAGAGTGAGAGAGTATCACACTCGGTGCTCTGGTGAGCAGAGAGAGAAAGTAGGAGTCCAGGTTCAGTAGCGGGTTGTTTCAGCCCGATTAATTACCTCAGTACCAGATGGAGCTTCATCATGCATCTGCCTCACACGTCCACTAATATCTCATGTCAGGGCATTAATTATGCAGATTAATTAAATGGGTTCAACATGGAACTCTGGCATGATTTTTTGTTAAAGGAAGCTAGCCACTCCAACCCGTTTGAATGGACAAATATTTGTCCTTCCTGTATGGCCCAGGGAGGCAGTTGCAGAGCTGATATATGAATCCACCTGAGCCTCCTCATAAACATGCACTCATTAGGCTAGCAGGGCAGTGCAGTTAGTTTGTGGCCAGGCTGCTGGAACAAGCCAAGCAACCAACCCATAGTACACACTAGGCAACAAGAACCAAACCAACAGACGCAGCTAGAAAAACAAAGAACAGTGTAAATGGAGTGCCTCAACCAATGTTTGTATCTGTAGTCCAACACCCTGAGATATGATTAAAGGCTATTCCACAGTATATATATATATATATATCCCATTTAGCAGACGCTTTTGTCCAAAGCGACTTACAAGTCGGCTGGGGCCACTAGCGGGAATCGAACCCACGACGCTTGGCGTTGCAAGCGCCATGCTCTACCGACTGAGCCACACAGGACACAGTAATGGAATTACACTTTGACTCAGCTTTTTCACTTTAAAATGTATGCCATCGACATGGCACCTTGAGTTTAAAAAAAATAATCAATTTTGGTTATTGAACTACAGTAAGTGAAGTGGATTTACACCCGGAAACGGAATTACATCATGGGTCCCTGTGCTGTACTACGAAGAAATGCATCATTATGGATAGGAATGTCATTCTCCTCATGTTTTACAAGTTTGGACAGCACAGTAGAGGCCGATAAATTGGGGGCGATTTCAAGTTTTCATAACTAGTCCCAATTGGCATTTTTGGACACCGATTACATTGCACTCCACGAGGAGACTGCATGGCAGGGTGACCACCTGTTAAGTGAGTGCAGCACAGAGCCAAAGTAAGTTGCTAGCTAGCATTAAACTTATCTAACAAAAATAATAGACAGAATCACTAGTTAACTACATACACATGGTTGATGAGATTACTAGTTTAACTAGCTTGTCCTGTGTTGCAAATAATCAATGCAGTGCCTGTTAATTTATCATCGAATCACAGCCTACTTCGCCAAACGGGTGATGATTTAACAAGCGCATTCACACAAAAAAAGGACTGTCGTTGCACCAATGTACCTAACCATAAACATTAATGCCATTCAATCAATACACAAGTATATTAAAAAAAAACTGCATATTTAGTTAAGAAATTCATGTTAGCAGGCAATATTAACTTGGGAAATTGTGTCACTTCTCTTGCGTTCTGTGCAAGCAGAGTCAGGGTATATATATGCAGCAGTTTGGGCCACCTGGCTAGTTGCGAACTGTGCGAAGACCATTTCTTCCTAACAAAGACTAATTCATTTGCCAGAATTTTACAACATTGAAGGTTGTGCAATGTAACAGCAATATTTAGACTTATGGATGCCACCCGTTATATAAAATACGGAACGGTTCCGTATTTCACTGAAAGAATAAACGTTCTGTTTGCGAAATGATAGGTCATTAATACGGTCAAATCCGAAAACTAAGGATCGTATTTCTGTCTATTGTATCATAATTAAGTCTATGATTTGATATAGCAGTCTGACTGAGCGGTGGTAGGCAGCAGCATTCAAACAGCACTTTACTGCGTTTGCCAGCAGCTCTTCGCAATGCATGAAGCACAGCGCTGTTAATGACTTCAAGCCTATCAACTCCCGAGATTAGGCTGGCAAAACTATAGTGCCTATAAGAACATCCAATAGTCAAAGGTATATGAAATACAAATGGTATAGAGATAAATAGTCCTATAATAACTACAACCTAAAATTTCTTAACTGGGAATATTGAAGACTCGTGTTAAAATGAACCACCAGCTTTCATATGTTCTCATGTTCTGAGCTTGGAACTGAAACGTTATTTATTATTATTATTTTTTTAAATTGCACGTTCTTCTCCAACACAGTTTTTGCATTATTTAAACCAAATTGAACATGTTTCATTCTTTGAGACTAAATTGATTTTGTATTATATTAAGTTAGAATAAAAAAAGTGTTCATTCAGTATTGTTGTAATTGTCATTATTACAAATATTATATATATTTATAAAAACAAATCTGCCGATTTAAATCGGTATCAGCTTTTTTTGGTCATCCAATAAATCGGTATCTGCGTTGAAAAATCATAAAATCGGTCGAACTCTACAGCACAGTACAAATCAGCGGAGTTCAGTACAATATAGTTCAGTACAGCAGTGGTCACTAAAGCAGGATTCTGCGTTTTCCACACTGAAAAGGAAAGAAAATGCTGAAAAAGTATCTTGCTGTGTTTCGTAAACAGCAGATCTAAATAGCTTCTTATTGTAAATTCTGCTAGGCTTCAGTTTGCTCCAAATCATGAATGTAAAAGGAGTATTCACACTTTCAGTTGCACTTCTCCATCAGATTAAATATATTTGCTCACAACATTGGTCCACCAGACAGCGCTCTGACTGATGTGTAGGCAACTTTTCTCCAGTAATTTCCTTTGGTATAATTTTCCCTCCAGTATAAAGTTAAAATGCAAGATTTCCTGATGTTTTGCTTAAAGTTAAAGTAGCTTCACTGTTGATGTTGAGACTGGTGTTTTGTGGGTACTATTTAATGAAGCTGCCAGTTGAGGACTTGTGTCTAGTTTGAGAAACAGATGCCTCACAATGTACTTGTCCCCTTGCTCAGTTGTGCACCGGGGCCTCCCACTCCTTTCTATTCTGGTTAGCGCCAGTTTGCACTATTGTGGCAAGGGAGTAGTACACAGCGTTGTACGAGATCTTCAGTTTCTTGGCAATTTCTCACATGGAAGAGCATATATATATATATATATATATATATATATATATATATATATATATATATATATATATATAGTGTCTTGACTCAGACTGCTGTAACACACTTTGTTTGACCACCAGATGACAGAAAGAAAACAGTTATGAGCGGATCATAACAGTATGACAGTGGAAGGGAGGACAGTAGCAGGTGACCCAACTGTGGTTTGTGACTATTATGATTTCCCATTGTAGCCAATTCAGCTGCAGTAATTCCAGTAGTGATTTTTAATGGGGTAATTCTGTTACCAATTTGGTAACGGAATTACAAGTTTTAAATCACTTAATTCATAAACTAAATGGATATCAGTAAAATCACTATAACTCAATGGTAGGTCTACCATTAATTGTTACTTCTGTGAACTTCCACTATCTTCCCTCCCCGTGAGGGAGAGAAATGAGAAAATATCTTAAAGATGTGGGTTTTTGGGGGAGAAGGCTAGAAACAATTCCTCCGAAATCTAAATATAAGTGTTGGTATTAGTGCCAGAGATCTTTACATCAACAGTAGTGTGTTGATGTATTTTGTGACACCGCTTTAAGACTTTCTGGTAGATGTCTTAAACCCCTCTTCCATGTTTATCCAGAAATCCAAGCCTTTACTTATGCAAAAACAATTTTAGATGGAAAAGGGTTGAAAAATGGGTCTATGCCTTCATTTCCTCAAAATATAAACTTCTCGCTTAGGTTTTGACACCAAATTTGATATGCTCATATGAACGACATGTTGGTGCAAATGGGTCATTTTCGATGGAAATGCCCATAAGGCAAATTACATGTGGGGGTAAAACATTGACAATGCTGTTGGAATCAAAGAAGAAACAAGTGCAGATGTTCCACACTGACAGTAACGCACTGGACAAGATGCCATTCATTATATTGAATAATAACAACGATAACCTGCTGTTAGGCCTAACCAAATACCATTCCCTGTGAAGTCACCACTGTCGACAAATTAAAGTATGTGTCAACGTCAAAGGTTTCACTTTTAAAACAGAGTTGTTTTCAAACAAAATATTGTTGTGCAATGAGACCGACTCCCATCCCCGTAAGGGTTTTACTCACCTTAGAAATCAGTCATCAGCTGGTTGGAAACACTTTTCCTTTCCAACATGATAATGATCAGAGATCGTGCTCTAAAAGGTAAAGTTGGAAAAACAAAGAACCATTCCACCAATGATGATTTAGGCTATTCCAGGTTCTCAGTAAATAAACCCAGTCAGGTGTGAAAACAAGGTT
This sequence comes from Oncorhynchus masou masou, assembly GCF_036934945.1. Taxonomy (NCBI): domain Eukaryota; kingdom Metazoa; phylum Chordata; class Actinopteri; order Salmoniformes; family Salmonidae; genus Oncorhynchus; species Oncorhynchus masou. Next base: position 59,804,478 of record NC_088243.1, on the reverse strand, counting down.
AGGCAATTCTCTCCGGCAGTAGACCCTGGCCTCAACAGTACCCCCCCAGTCGAAACCCAAAGCAGAGAGAATTCAAAGGAAACAGAATCCACACCCAAGGCCTGCTGTGTAGTCTCCACCCTACCCTCTTTGGCTGGGGTTAACGATACAGGAGAATGACACAGCAAGGTGAGGTAACCAGACACCACCTGCCTGCCTGTAACCAGGGGCAACGCTCCTGCACTAATCAGGAGCCACCGAACAGCGGAAGCAGCCAGGCAGACAAGTCCACTTGGTTCTCAGGCACAAGGGAGGGGAGAGAAAAGGAACAATGCCGGAAGCAGGATATAAGAGGGACAACAACAAAAAGACTGAAGGAGAGACCAAGACAACACAGTGTCCTATAACACATTGTTAGGGAACGCTTCCCAGAGCAATGAAGGAGAGAGTGGAGTAGGTGGGGGCCCTCACTCCTAAAGGTCTGTAAAGGAGCACTGTATCTGTTGTCAGTTGTCCCTTAAGTCCTAACCACCAGAAATAAAGACATGGAGGGGCAGGACTAGCATGCAGCCTCTGCCTAGCTGCCAGGCTCCACAGGGAACAAAGGAAACAGCTGTAGTCTGCAGTCAGACAAGTGAGCAAAAAAAACTTGGTCATTTTTGTATTTCGCCTTCTTCTACTGCTTGTCCTCAGTTATGCTGTCTTTTTTGGGGGGGTGGGGGGCTGCCTGCTTCTCTCTTGATCCAGTTATGCAACAGTCCAGGCATGCATTTGTAATATGAGCCTACAGTGCATCAAAAGATTGTTATAACTAACCCAAGATGGACCAGAGCCGGTTATTTCCAATAGGAGCCAATTTATCATAGTGGGCAGAGCCAAGCACGAGCTAGTGAGATCCTGTTCGCTCCTTCTAGCATTTATTTGCATATGTTCATTAGGGAATACCTACATTGTGAAGTGCGCACGTGCAATAACTTAATTTGCCCTTGCACTCCTTCTAAACAACGCATTTTTAGAAACTTTGGCAAAGGGTAAAGTCCACAAAACACAGTCAACTCTGTTACAGATTCTAGTTTTGAAAACCTGAAAAATGTATGGAGATCAAATGTCAACTAAAAATCAGCAGAATGTCAGCAAAAATCCATCCCGCGCCATCTTCTCCCACTGGGCTTCCTCGCAACACCATATTTAGTGGTGAGTGGAAATACCAACTGGATTCTTCACATTTACAAATCCTGTGAAATATCTGGCTCAATGTTCTCTGGGTTAGTCTAGGTTGTGACTACTGTTTCCTCAGTGCTGTAACAAACATGTAACTCAGACTACAGTCTGCCGTTTCTAAAATGAGTTGTTGGGTTTGACATTTAAGGCTTCCCCATGCGTTGGTTCAGCTGGCGCTTAGCCGAACCAAACGAGTGCGCATGCATACTCCCTTAAAAACTAGAAAAGGCTGCACTAATATCGTGTGTCCATCTTGAGACGCCGTAGTTTGTATACACACACCTACTCAAAAGTCATTCATTTTTACGTTTTTCAGAGGCGATCTTACATCTAACAAATTTTTACATCTAACTAAGATGTTTGGTGCAGCATTTCTCAAGTGAATTTTTTTGCATGAAAACGAGTCGTCTATCGTTGAATGACAAACACTTCATTGAAGAAACCCCAGCTAAAATAACTCTTGTGAAGACCAAAATGTCATAATATATGCACAAACTGTTTGGGAAGGGAAGCATGCCGACGCATTAAGCCTAATCCTGTCCTATGGCTGTGAAACCCCTTTCCCAGGCAGGTCTACGGTAATTCTACCTCAGTGACAGAGGGGTAGCATGAGAGCACACTACACACACCACGATTCAACTCAATGTTACGATTGAGTCACAGATTTAGTGACAGTCCAGTGAGCTAATGTATGAAAGGGACTCAGAATACCTACTGGTAAAGTCTCTGCTCTCTGCTGTGAGATCAGTTCATATATACACTCAGCAAAAAAGAAAACGCCCTCTCACTGTCAACCGAGTTAATTTTCAGCAAACTTAACATGTGTAAATATTTGTATGAACATAAGATTCAACAACAGACAAACTGAACAAGTTCCAGACAGGTGACTAACAGAAATTGAATAATAATAATGTGAAGTAACAGTCAGTATCTGGTGTGGCCAACAGCTGCATTAAGTACTGCAGTGCATCACCTCCTCATGGATTGCACCAGATTTGCCAGTTCTTGCTGTGAGATGTTAACCCACTCTTCCACCAAGGCACCTGCAAGTTCCTGGACATTTCTGTGTGTGTGTGTGTGTGTGTGGGACACACACACACACACACACACACACACACGGCCCTAGCCCTCACCCTCCGATCCAACAGGTCGCAGACGTGCTCAATGGGATTGAGATCCGGGCTCTCGCTGGCCATGGCAGAACACTGACATTCCTGCCCTGCAAGAAATCACCCACAGAATGAGCAGCATGGCTGGTGGCATTGTCATGCTGGAGGGTCATGTCAGGATGAGCCTGCAGGAAAGGTACCACATGAGGGAGGAGGTCTTCCCTGTAATGCACAGCTTTGAGATTGCCTGCAATGACAAGCTCAGTCCAATGATGCTGTGACACACTGCCCCAGACCATGACGGACCCTCCACCTCAAAATCGATCTCGCGCCAGAGTACAAGCCTCGGGGTAACGCTCATTCTTTCGACGATAAACACAAATCTGACCATCACCCCTGGTGAGACAAAACCGTCGACTCGTCAGTGAAGAGCACTTTTTGCCAGTCCCGTCTGGTCCAGCAACAATGGGTTTGTGCCCATAGGTGACGATGTTACCGGTGATGTCTGGTGAGGACCTGCCTTACAACATGCCTACAAGCCCCCAATCCAGTCTCTCTCAGCCTATTGAGGACAGTCTGGAGCAATAATAGAGGGATTGTGCGTTCCTGGTGTATCTCGGGCAGTTGGTGTTGCCATCTGGCTGTTCCACTGGATGTCAGAAGGTGAATTCACCAATTTGTAAGTCGCTCTGGATAAGAGCGTCTGCTAAATGACTTAAATGTAAATGTAATGTGTGTTGTTCGGATGTACCGATCCTGTACAGGTGTTGTTACACGTGGTCTGCCACTGCGAGGACGATCAGCTGTCCGCCCTGTCTCCCTATAGTGCGGTCTTAGGCGTCTCACAGTATGGACATTGCAATTTCTTGCCCTGGCCACATCCGCAGTCCTCATGCCTCCTTGCAGCATGCCTAAGGCAAGTTCACGCAGATGAGCAGGGACCCTGAGAATCTTTCTTTTGGTGGTTTTCAGAGTCAGAAGAGTAGAAAGGCCTATTTGGTGTCCTAAGTTTTCATAACTGTGACCTTAATTGCCTACCGTCTGTAAGCTGTTGGTGTCTTAATAACCGTTCCACTGGTGCATGTTCATTAATTGTTTATGGTTCATTGAACAAGCATGGAAAACAGTGATTAAACCCTTTACAATGAAGATCTGTGAAGTTATTTGGATTTTTACAAATTATTTTTGAAAAAGACAGGGTCCTGAAAAGGGGACGTTTCTTTTTTGTTTGTTGCTGAGTTTAGGTATTCCTTTTCCCATTCAGTGCTGGCCTTCCAAAGGTCTGTGGAGCGGATAGCCGACCTCTTGTCCCTGAGAAAGGTGTCCAGGCAATGAGCCCAGCATGAATCAGCATCCGCACCACACTTACTCCTGAGTTACTGTCCTCTCTCGCGGGCCGGGCTGTGTCCCTCCTCTGAACAGAACAGAACCATGCTAAGGACATGTCATGTCAGAGCTCAGGATGAGAGTTACTGGCCATGGGCCGGGTGCACCAGCTGGGCGTAAAAAAAGTTTGTCTTAAATGCAAGGTCTTGTTACAAGCCCCTAACCAACAATGCAGTTAAGCAAAATACCCAAAACATTTCCCAGACAAAATAACAATAGCGAGGCTATATACAGAGACGGCCTACAGGGAGGAGGTAAGGGCCCTTGGAGTGTGGTGTCAGGAAAATAACCTCACACTCAATGTCAACAAAACAAAGGGGATGATCATGGACTTCAGGAAACAGCAGAAGGAGCAGCCCCCTATCCACATTGATGGGACAGTAGTGGAGAAGGAAAGTTCCTCGGCATACACATCCCAGACAAACTGTGTGGGTGGACCATGTCAGACAGCATGGTGAAGAAGGCTGAAGAAATTCGGCTTGTCACCAAAAACACTCAAACTTTTACAGATGCACAATCGAGAGCATCCCGTCGGGCTGTATCACCGCCTGGTACGGCAACTGCTCCGCCCATAAGCGTAAGGCTCTCAAGAGGGTAGTGAGGTCTGTACAACGCATCATCGGGAGCAAACTACCTGCCCTCCAGGACACCTACACCACCCGATGTTATAGGAAGGCCAAAAAGATCATCATGGATGAACCCCCACCCGAGCCACTGCCTGTTCACCTCGCTATCATCCAGAAGGCGAGGTCAGTACAGGTGCATCAAAGCGGGGACCAAGAGACTGAAAAACAGCTTCTATCTCAAGGCCATCAGACTGTTAAACAGCCATTACTAATATTGAGTGGCTGCTGCCAACATACTAACTCAACTCTAGCCACTTTAATAATAGAAGTGATGTAATAAATGTATTACTAGCCACTTTAAACAATGCCACTTTATATGTTTACATACCCTACATTACTCATCTCATATGAATATACTGTACTCTATACCATCTACTACATCTTGCCTATGCCGTTCGGCCATCACTCATTCATATATTTCTATGTACATATTCTTATTCATTCCTTCACACTTGTGTGTATAAGGTAGTTGTTGTGAAATTGTTAGGTTAGATTACTTGTTAGATATTACTGCATGGTCAGAACTAGAAGCACAAGCACTTCGCTACACTCGCATTAAAGTCTGCTAACCATGTGTGTGACAAATACAATTTGATTACAGGGGGTACCGGTACAGCGTCAATGTGTCGGGGCACCAGTTAGTCGAGATAATATATACATGCGGCAAGAGTTAAAGTGACCAATGCATAGATAGAGAGTAGCTGCAACGCAAGAAGTCTGGGTAGCCATTTGATTAAGATGTTCAGTAGTCTTACGGCTTGGGGGTAGAAGCTGTTTAGAAGCCTCTTGGACATAGACTTGGCGCTCCAGTACCGCTTGCCGTGCAGTAGAAGAGAGAACAGTCTATGACTAGGGTGGCTGAAGTCCTTGACAATTTTCAGGGCCTTCCTCTGACACCACCTGGTATAGAGTTCCTTGATGGCAGGAAGCTTGGCCCCATTGATGTACTGGGTCGTACGCACTACCCTCTGTAGTGCCTTTTGGTCGGAGGCCGAGCAGTTGCCATACCAGGCAGTATTGCAACCAGTCAGGATGCTATCGATGTTGCAGCTGTAGAAGCTTTTGAGGAGCTGAGGACCCATGCCAAATATTTTCAGTCTCCTGAGAGGGAATAGGTTTTGTCGTGCCCTCTTCACAACTGTCTTGGTGTGCTTGGACCATGAGTTTGTTGGGTGATGTGGACACCAAGGAACTTGAAGTTCTCAACCTGCTCCACTGCAGCCCTGTCGATGAGAATGGGAGTGTGCTCAGTCCTCCTTTTCCTGTAGTCCACAATCATCTCCTTGGTCTTGATCACGTTGAGGGAGAGGTTGTTGTCCTGGCACCACATGGACAGGTCTCGTCGCTGTTGGTGATCAGGCCTACCAATGTTGTGTCATCGACAAACTTAATAATGGTGTTGGAGTCGTTCAGGCATGAGTGAACAGGGAGTAATGGAGTGGACTGAGCATGCACCCGAGGGGCCCCTGTGTTAAGGATCAGCATGGAGGATGTGTTGTTACCTACCCTTACCACCTGGGGGAGGCCCGTCAGGAAGCCCAGGATCCCGTTGCAGAGAGAGGTGTTTAGTCCCAGGGTCCTTAGCTTATTGATGAGCTTTGAGGGTACTATAGTGTTGAACGCTGAGCTGTAGTCAACAAATAGCATTCTCACATAGTGGGGCAAAAAGTATTTAGTCAGCCACCAATTGTGCAAGTTATCCCACTTAAAAAGATGAGAGGCCTGTAATGTTCATCATAGGTACACTTCAACTATGACAGACAAAAAAAAAACACAAAAAAAAGAAAATCACATAGGATTTTTAATTTATTTATTTGCAAATTATGGTGGAAAATAAGTATTTGGTCACCTACAAACAAGCAAGATCTCTGGCTCTCACAGACCTGTAACTTCTTCTTTAAGAGGCTCCTCTGTCCTCCACTCGTTACCTGTATTATTGTTTGAACTCAGTACAAAAGACACCTGTCCACCACCTCAAACAGTCACACTCCAAACTCCACTATGGCCAAGACCAAAGAGCTGTCAAAGGACACCAGAAACAAAATTGTAGACCTGCACCAGGCTGGGAAGACTGAATCTGCAATAGGTAAGCAGCTTGGTTTGAAGAAATCAACTGTGGGAGCAATTATTAGGAAATGAAAGACATACAAGACCACTGATAATCTCCCTCGATCTGGGGCTCCATGCAAGATCTCACCCCGTGGGGTCAAAATGATCACAAGAACGGTGAACAAAAATCCCAGAACCACACGGGGGGACCTAGTGAATGACCTGCAGAGAGCTGGGACCAAAGTAACAAAGCCTACCATCGGTAACACACTACGCCGCCAGGGACTCAAATCCTGCAGTGCCAGACATGTTCACGTGCTTAAGCCAGTACATGTCCAGGCCCGTCTGAAGTTTTCTAGAGACCATCTGGATGATCCAGAAGAAGATTGGGAGAATGTCATATGGTCAGATGAAACCAAAATAGAACTTCTTGGTAAAAACTCTCAACTCGTCGTGTTTGGAGGACAAAGAATGCTGAGTTGCAACCAAAGAACACCATACCTACTGTGAAGCATGGGGGGGGGGGGGGGGTGTTGAAGCATCATGCTTTGGGGCTGTTTTTCTGCAAAGGGACCAGGACGACTGATCTGTGTAAAGGAAAGAATGGGGCCATGTATCGTGAGATTTTGAGTGAAAACCTCCTTCCATCAGCAAGGGCATTGAAGATGAAACGTGGCTGGGTCTTTCAGCACGACAATGATCCCAAACACACCGCCCGGGCAACGAAGGAGTAGCTTTGTAAGAAGCATTTCAAGGTCCTGGAGTGGCCTAGCCATTCTCCAGATCTCAACCCCATAGAAAATCTTTGGAGTGAGTTAAAAGTCTGTGTCGCCCAGCAACTGCCCCAAAACATCACTGCTCTCGAGGAGATCTGCATGGAGGAATGGGCCAAAATACGAGCAAGTGTGAAAACCTTGAAGACTTACAGAAAACGTTTGACCCCTGTTATATAACCTTTGTTGGCAATGACAAAGTATTGATACACTTTTGTTATTGACCACCATAATTTGCAAATAAATTAATTAATTAAAAATCCTACAATGTGATTTTCTAGATTTGTTTTACCTGATTTTGTCTGTCATACTTGAAGTGTACGTACCTATGATGAAAATTACAGGCCTCATCTTTTTAAGTGGGATAACTTGCACAATTGGTGGCTGACTAAATACTTATGTTGCCCCACTGTAGGTGTCCAGGTGTGAAAGGGCAGTGTGGAGTGCAAAGAGATTGCTTCATCTGTGTATCTGTTTGAGTGGTATGCAAATTTGAGTGGGTCTAGGGTTTCTGGGATAATGGTGATGATGCGAGCCATGACCAGCCTTTCAAAGCACTTCACGGCTACAGATGCGAGTGCTATGGGTCGGTAGTCATTTAGGCCAATTACCTTAGTTCCTGTGCCCAAGAACACTATGGTTGTCTGCTTGAAACATGTTGGTATTACATAGTCAGGGACAGGTTGAAACTGTCAGTGAAGACACTTGCCAGTTGGTCAGCGTATGCTCGGAGTACACGTGAACGTAATCCATCTGGCCCTGCGGCCTTGTGAATGTTGACCTGTTTAAAGGTTTTACTCACATTGGCTGCGGAGAGCATGATCACACAGTCATTTGGACAGCTGGTGCTCTCATGCATGTTTCAGTGTTACTTGCCACGATGCGAGCATAGAAGTAATTTAGCTCATCTGGTAGGCTTGTGTCACTGGGCAGCTCTCGGCTGTACAACCCTTTGTAGTCTAATAGTTTTCAAGCCCTGCCACATCTGATGAGTGTCAGAGCTGATGTAGTATGAGTCGATCTTAGTCATATATTGATGCTTTGCCCGTTTGATGGTTCGTCGGATGGCATAGCAGGATTTCTTATAAGCTTCCGGGTTAGAGTCCAGCTCCTTGAAAGTGGCAGCTCTACCCTTTAGCTCAGTGAGAATGTTGCCTGTAATCCATGGCTTCTGGTTGGGGTATGTTCGTACAGTCACTGTGGGGATGACGTCGTCGATGCACTTATTGATGAAGCCAACTGATGTGGTGTACTCCTCAATGCCATAGGAAGAATCCCAGAATATATTCCAGTCTGTGCTAGCAATACAGTCCTGTAGCTTAGCATCTGCTTCATCTGACCACTTTTTTATTGACCAAGTCACTGGTGAATCATGCTTTAATTTTTGATTGTAAGCAGATATCAGGCAGATAGAATTATAGTCTGATTTGCCAAATGGAGGACGAGGAAGAGCTTTGTATGCGTCTTTGTGTTTGCAGTATAGGTGGTCTAGAGTTTTTACCCATCTGGCAGCACATTTAACATGCTGATAGAAATGAGGTAAAACAGATTTAAGTTTCCCTGCATTAAAGTCCCCGGCCACCGGATGAGCGTTTCCCGTTTGCTTATGGCCTTACACAGTTCATTGAGTGCGGTCTTAGTGCCAGCGTCGGTCTGTAGACAGCTACGAAAAATACAGATAAACCCTCTAGGTAGATGGTGTATATCATGATAAGCTGTAGACCACACTACCTCAGGCAAGCAAAACTTTGAGACTTCCTTAGATATTGTGCACCAGCTGTTGTTTACAAATATACATAGACCATCACCACTTGTAATACCAGATTCTGCTGTTCTAGCCTGCTGATGCAGTGTATAACCCCCCCCCCAGCTGTATGTTATTCTTGTTGTCGTTCAGCCACAACTCGGTGAAAAGATATTACAGTTAATGTCCTGTTGGTAGGATATACGTGCTTTTAGCTCATCAAATTTATTTTCCAGCGATTGCCTGTAGTACGGATGGAAAGGGCAGATTAGCCACTCGTTGGCGGATCCTCACTAGGCACCCCAATCACTTTTCACGATATCTTTTTTGTCCCTTTCTCCTGTGAATGACGGGGATAAGGTTCTGGTCTCTGGAGTAATTCCCTCTCATTAAAGATAAATTATTCATCCAGTTCAAGGTGAGTAATCGCTGTTCTGATTTCCAGAAGCTCTTTTCGGTCATAAGTGAGATTGTAGCAGCAGCATTAGGTACAAAATAAGTTACAGAAAATGCAAAAAAAATAAAATAGCACGGTTGGTTAAGAGCCCATGAAACAGCAGCCATCCTCTCCGGCGCCATCTGGAGCTACTGATAATGGTTGCTAAGCAGCGCCCATTACTGACCTGTTACCTCATGGCAGTTAAAAAGTTTGTGAGGCATGTCCAGGGCTCTAGTGTGTCCAATTTGGTCACATATTAGGGGTGTTTTTACACTGTTGCTACTTGCTGTTTATTATCAATGCACAGTTACCTTGCCCCTACATACATGTACAAATTACCTCGACTAACCTGTACCCACACACATCGAATCAGTACCCCTTTGTATAGCCTCATCATTATCTAAGTGTTCGTTTAATTTGAGTTCTCTTCTTTTTTCTCAATTTAGTTTATTTAGTAAATATTATCTTAAACTGCATTGTTGGTTAGGGGCTTGTAAGTAAGCATTTCACAGTAAGGTCTACCTGTTGTATTCGGCGCATGTGACAAATAACATTTGATGGTACAGGTATTCGATCCAAGGACCTCGGTTCAGTACGTGTTGTGCGCCAAAATGAATACATAAATATTAATCAAATAAAAACACTAGGCTTATAGGATAACTATGCAGTGTTGTAGGCCAATGACGCAAGTAAATCTGACCTGAAAACTTTTCAGGCTATTCTGTTAAAATTACAGCAGCCTATGCGCACGTTGTAATCAAAATTCGAATTGGCACATTTCAAACTGGCATTTGTGAGGCGCAGCCGGAAACTAGTTCTGTACGATGGCGAGTGGTGGGGTTGATAAACCAGAATTGGAAGATCCTCCATCATTGGATTCCAAGTAGATTACAACGGCGATGGACAGAGTTGTGGATAAAATGTTAACATTATGTCGCCACACAAAGAAAACAGCCTATGCAGCTGCCAACATTTCAAATATGTTGACATATACGCTGACGTCACCCCAGTATATCAGAGCAAGACAGAAACGTAAAGAAACATTGGCTCCCCTATGCATTCAAGTAGCCCTTGGTAGCCGGTTCTGACCAAAGAAATTATTTTGCTATTTTGTTTATATGCAATTTTTGGTTTACAGCCGTGGATTTGCGCCCATTCTCAGGGGTTGAGAATAGGGAGTTCCAGCACCTCGTGAAAGTGCTTGGGTCACTATACGAACTTCCCTCTTGCACCAATTTCAGCAAACAGGAAGTACCCACCCTATATTAGAAAACCAAAGCATTCAATTGATTGGCTAATACAGCCTGTGTTGCGCTTACATAAAAAGGCCAGTGAAGTCTAAAACTGAATTCTTAAAATAAATAAATATAAATATATATATATATATATATATATATATATATCCACACTATACGATTTGAATAATACTGTGCAATTGTGAAAATGCTGCAAATGCCCTTTTAGTGTAAGACCTGTTTGAAAAGGCCTCCTGAAATTTCAGCCTGTTTTGGTGGAATGGAGTTTTGTAAATTAGTTAGACCAATAAGAATTCCAAACCTCTGCCAATAATAGCTAGTTTACAGTTGTCCCCTCCCCACTTCCAATAAGGTACTTAACACCCAGAATTGATTTGATATTGAGAAAAAAAACAGCTGCCTTGAACCTTTAACAGTGACAACCCATCACATTACTATTATGAGAGTCACAAGTGTGCATCTGGCACTGAAGGAGGCAGTGTCATGGTGCGTTGGTAAGCAAGTAGAAAGTGGGAATTTACCACATGCAACTGAAAAATCCACTTGAACGGTCCTCAAACTAGTAATTACTAGTGGGAAACTCGTCTATCATCCTGAGCACCCACTTCTCCCACATGGTGACCTCTGACATCAACTACTAAGAAAAGGGCCTCTAGAACAGCATTTTTGGCAGTGAGACTTGTATAAATATTTTATTGCATTTTGAACTGAATAATTTGCTTACAAGCATGATATAGCTGTACTTTTAGTTTATGGTTGACACAGCTTGTTGGCCATTTGCCAACATCATTTCGCAAGGAGTTCAAATCAAATGACTGTATCCAACTGGTATTTAAGACTTAACTGGTAAATTCTTGAGGCCCAACATAACAATCCCGTCACACAGACAATGCAAGGAACATGGTGAATGCTGAATATAGTGAATGACATTTAATTTTCGCAGCGAACAGTGGGTTTGGTGAACAGTTACACCCCTATCACATATGCAACAAAATATTTTGCTGTGCGACCAGGAGTTTTATTTTGGGAGCACTGTGCAACTAGCAAAAAAATCATCCAGATAATATTTGTTGTAATAATAAGGCTTCAATGTAACGTTGCTTCCGAGTGCCCTAGAGAAAAAGTAATGGTTGCACCATTACTACTACAGTGAAAACGGCTCGCTTCTAGTTCAACCAGGTTACAAGATCTGACCCATATTACAGGCACAACATTTTTATCTTCCTATAGCGGATTGCCGAGACCGCATTTTACATTCATTCATTTAGAAGGCCCACTATGTCGTGGGCCTTCTAAAACCATGTTTTAACCATGTTGGCACTTTGTTAAGTCATGTTACATCATTGGCTAGCTAGCTAACAACCTGGTAACATTAGGGGGCACAGAAAGAAAGGAAAAAGGGATTTCCTCTCCAGGAGATAAATGATCATAGATAGCAATGAATGACAGATCTCTTGCCTGTCATCACAAACCTGACATTTTAAAGAGAGTGTGCAATTTTCTATGTAATGCATCTCAATGGGAATATAGTGCTTTTACACAACGTAGAAACCCAATATTTCACAAATTATTTTCAAAAGTAGATAGAAACCATATAAGCCCAATTAGTGTAGCACCGTATACCAAAACATTACTTTTTTCACACTAGAACATTTAAAACGGTTCAGTACTAGAATGTGCTATTGTTTTTTGATACTTTGTCAAATGTGTCTCACGGATCAGGCCTGTCTATCAGCGCAGCCGACCCCTTATTATAGCGCACCGTGTCTGGTCCACTTACTCATTGCTATCCTGCACTGGGAGTCTGGGATACATTATGTTAGCTCCCCACTCATGCTGCACAGAAGTTTACCATCTTGAATAATGCGACACGGCATGTACACATTTTGAAGCGTAACGTTTCACAAAACCATGTCCATACAGGTTAGAACACTTTATAATGCAATTAGATAGCGGTAGCTTCCAGCTTTGTATGCTAACTTTCCCTGCAAGCTGACAGCTAACGTCAATTCACTACCCTAGTACATAATGCAAAATTTGCTGATTTCAATGCTGATTGCCACCAAAAACATTCACTTATTTGGCAACTCTCACATCTCTCCCAACTGTTATTTATTGTCTCAAACTTTATCATTTTTTTTGCCTCGTAAACTGGCCACCTAATGACATCATTGGGTAAAAGAGACGGCACACATTTTTTAGAAAACAAGCTACTTTCATGCTATTGTTGTTGATCAGTACAATAAAATAAGTCCCAAATGGAAGGGAAACAGCTCTGTAGCCCCATGAAATCAGCCAAAACAAGTTCAATAACTCAATGCATTCACCTTAGGGCTGGGCGATAAGGCCGAGAAATCATATCCATTCTTTCAAACTTATGGCCGATATCACGATACATCTAATTATACATTTTGTATATGTTCTCTAAATAAAGCTTTGTTGCACAATTAAAGGGTAAATTATACCTAGGCTAAAAAGTACAAGACCCACTAATACTTTCATTAATTCATCAAAATAGTTTAACCTGCTTTTTCTGCAATAACCTCTTGAAACTCTAGGGGCGCTATATCATTTTTGGATAAAAAGACGTGCCCGTTTTAAGCGCAATATTTTGTCACAAAAAGATGCTCGACTATGCATATAATTGGTAGCTTTGGAAAGAAAACACTCTGACGTTTCCAGAACTGCAAAGATATTTTCTGTGCGTGCCCTAGAACGTGAGCTTCAGGCAAAACCAAGATGAGATGGCATCCAGGAAATGAGCAGGATTTTTGAGGCTCTGTTTTCCATTGTCTCCTTATATGGCTGTGAATGCGAGAGGAGTAAGTCTGCCCTTTCTGTCGTTTCCCCAAGGTGTCTGCAGCATTGTGACGTATTTGTAGGCATATCATTGGAAGATTGACCATAAGAGACCACATTTACCAGGTGTCCGCCCGGTGTCCTGCGCCGAAATTGGTGCGCAAAAGTCAGCTGCAAGTATTTTTCCACAGAATTCAGAGAAGAATGCAGGCTTCCACAAACGATATATCAATGAAGAGATATGTGAAAAAACACCTTGAGGATTGATTCCAAACAACGTTTGCCATGTTTCGGTCGATATTATGGAGTTAATTCGGAAAAAGTTTTACGTTGTAGGTGACTGAATTTTCGGTTCGTTTCGGTAGCCAAACGTGATGTACAAAACGGAGCGATTTCTCCTACACACAGACGCTTTCAGGAAAAACTGCGCATTTGCTATGTAACTGAGAGTCTCCTCATTGAAAACATCCGAAGCTCTTCAAAGGTAAATGATTTTATTTATTTAGTTATCTGGTTTTTGTGAAAATGTTGCGTGCTAAATGCTACTCAAAATGCTAAGCTAGCTTAGCATACTCTTACACAAATTAGTCAATTGCTATGGTTCAAAAGCATATTTTGAAAATCTGAGATGACAGTGTTGTTAAGAAAAGGCTAAGCTTGAGAGTAGGCGCATTATTTTCATTTTATTTGCGATTTTCAGAAATCGTTAACCTTGCTTTATGCTAATGAGCCTGAGGCTTTAGTCACGATCCCGGATCCGGGATGGGGAGTTTCAAGAGGATAACCACTGATCTGCCTTTCAAGTTAGTCTATGGAAAGTTATATATATATGAGAACCATGTACATCCACTAATAACGACCAACTTCTTGTAGCAGGCATTATAGAAAATTAACACAGGTCTCAAACAATATCTCAGGCACAAGCCCACATGCTAGTGAGTAGCCAGCTAATCTTTATATTTCAAGCCTAGCCAACTCGGATCTATTTGCTTTCTACCAAGTTAGAACTGTTATGAATAGACCCTCCTGTCCGTCACCAACTGTTTGAGCAACATAGCCTGTTCACTTTGTTAATATATTGAAATCAAGTGGTTTTCCTGGATAAGATGCTTATTTCTCCTAATGAAAACAAGTTGCCTATTCATGATTTAAATTAGTCTTTATGATCATTGCACATTCATAAAAATAGACTATACCGCTAGCACATAACAGTCTGCGGCTAAAATGCTGCTAGCGGTACTTGGTATTACGATGCCGCGCACGACAGAAACTTCCCACACGTTCATTGATACTCTCATTTTAATAGGGCCTGTTCTACATTTTGGGAGTTGAGAAAGAGTATCGGTAGAAACTGAAGTGCTGTTCTATCACAGTACAATAGCATCTCAGTGTCAATATAACTGATTCTGTTGGAACAAACCTGAAATGGAAATAGAGTTTAAACTGCTTATTGTCAGAGAGGAAGAAGTTATCTTTCACCTTTGTTGCGAGTGGCAGGGGGAGGGGCTTGGTGTCTGTGTGTGAGTGGGAAGGTACACAGTGTACACAGTACAGAAGGAAACGAGACCAAAAAGAGATAAAACACTCATAAAAACCTTGATTCTTGTGATACAGGCATTTGGAACATTGCTTCTAAAACAAATTTTAAATAATAAAATGAAATTGATATATCGCCCAGCCCTACCTGGAATCACTAATTATTAAAGTCAAACAAAATACCTTTTAGGGTGGATTCTTCTTGTTCGGTTTACTGGTTGAATGGTCGCTGAGATTATCAAATCAAAAATCAGATTATATTTGGTTATCAATGCAAAATAACCTACTTTGATGAACAGCCTATAGATCAGATCAAAGAACCAAGTGAAAACACTGCCCGATAGCTCTGGAAGGTATGATATGGCACTTCTCAATTTTCAGGTAGTGCAAAAGTAAATAGAATGTCGGAGCATATTACAAGGAGCCAGACTTTTTATGACGGAAAACAACATTGCAACACCACACTACGTTCCAAATGCATCTCTGTAGAGCTTGCAGTAACTTTAAATTGAGGCGAATGCTCATGATGACAATCTTTAGTCTAGTTTGCTCATCTATTAGCACTGATCAAAACATTTTGCAAGCGTGTTAGCTATGTAGCCCAGTATAAAAAAAAATGATTATTTTGCTCTTGGTCAAGCTTATATCTTGACCAATTGTCTGATTTTGTTTCACCGAATCTCTGTCTGTAGGCCAGAGTATGTGAGTGGAGCTGGCACGAGGAGAGTGCCCAATCTGGCTGGAGTGTGGAGCGAGATTCCCAAAGACGGGAGTGTCGCTCCAATAGTGCTCACATCAGGAGCTCAGGGAATGTGCAGCCCAGCATGCATTTGTAGTCTACTTGTGTGCTGGTATTGCACCTTGCTTTAGCTACTGTCATGGAGTTCGCTAAATATTTTCATTAAGAAACTGATCAAACACACAGGTGCTAAATCAAGATGACTTACAAAGATGAGGACAAAGAGCAAGAGGGAGTGCGGTGATGTAGAGTCCACAACTAAAGACGTATTGTGGAATATGAAAAGACATGTATCCCAAAAGCATGGTGTACTTACTTCGTGAACATGCTAAAAGAAAGGACCGAGGTGGGTAGATAAGTGTGTCATCGTAGCAAAGTATTTATAACCAACAAATAATGTATTTTTACATTAAAAACTGAAGATTTCATTCAGTGTTGTTCTATTATCTATACAAATAGGCCCTAATTGATTTTGGCCCAATAGCCTGAAGCCACAGACTATCCAAACTCGTGTTTCAAAAAATGTACTCAAAGGCAAATTCATTTTTCCATTTCATTTGAATTTAATTCTAGGTCAAGTTATAGAATATAAATGATTTAATCAAACAAAATGTTGTTGAAATGCTGACTGCTTTATATCTCTACCAGCCTACTGTGTCACACTCGCAAATCCTTCACAATGCATTTCTTTGTAGGCTATAGCCTTAATCCTTTATTTTTCATTCCTTCTTAGGTTCCCTGTCTGGCTCCTGACCTATTTAGTGTGCTTATATTATGTTTTATATTATGTTGACAAGTAGCCTTTTTGAAATGTGCGCTTCTTACATTCACCTTTATTCAAATACTTTTCATTCATATCCATATGGTTTGGTTTCAATACTTAAATCAACTGGTAGGTCCAGGTAGTCAAACAAATAGATGGGGTGTTGGTTAAATTGTGATTTTAATGAATGTACCGAATTTAGAATTGTATTTTTTTCTTCTTCCTGTGAAAACTGAGGTTTTCTTTGCGGAGTGGTTGGAAAGAACATGAAGCGCTGGAGCAGGTGCACTGCTCGATAGAGCGGGATTTCCAACTCCGCTCACATGCTCTTGGCAAATTTGGTTATTTTACCTCTGGCTGGGCAAACAAGGAGGTGGTAGCTCATCATTTGTTTGCTAAATCTATCAGACACATTCAACATGTTATAATGTAGCATGAATCAAATGTATTATTTTGCTATTGACTCAAGCATAGGTAACTCGGCAAACCCGCTGAGGTTGTGTAATATGAACACGAAACTCA